>NC_050719.1:302313-604626 GCF_013402915.1 Zygotorulaspora mrakii
TTGTACAGTTCTTAAACCAATACAAACAAGTTAAAGCCAATATTCTTGCACCACCTATGTTTCAATTAAAGAAGAAGGAAGATTTCAAGAATATCATTCTTAAGAGGAGCTTCCAAAGAGGAGAGTATAGAGAATATGAAAAAGAAGTACGAGCTGCAAAGGACGAGACCTTGAAGTTACATAAAATTCAATTTGCTGCAATTGATTGGTCCAATTTCAAAGTTTTGACAAACGTCACCCTTCCGACTAGCCAGGAGCCTGAACTGATGTTACCAAAGCCACTAAATTTCAGCAAATTATCTATTAAAAGAATTGATCAAGGAAATGAGTTAGAATTGTTTGAGACTTCAGAAAAGGACGTAAGCAACAAAGATATCGAACCTTCAGGAAGGAAACGTAAAATTAGAGCAGCGGGCGAAACAAGACTAAAGAGGCGCAATACTGCATCACCCAATGCCAATAATTCTCATAAACATCTAATAAAATGCCCTCTTACTCAAAAAATGATACCGGAAGAAAACTTTGACAAGCATTTAAGAGTGCTTTTGGGCGATCCGCATTACAAGCTTGAGAGAGAGAAATACGAGGCCAAACATAAACTGACGAATTTGACCTCAAATGAAGTATATGAGAATATCAAAAAAATAGCCAAAAAATCCACTAACTAATGAAGGAAGTTGGATCCTTCAATTTTGGCCAACAAGAATGAATCTTTGAATCCCATAAAAATCAAAAGTAAAATTAGACCTTTTACGGGGTTGGAGGTGGCTTCGGTCACATACAGAGGGGGTTGCCTTATCGGCTCTTCTCGAACTAGGAATATTGCCAACATTTTCACATTGTGCCCCAAAGTCATAAAATGGACGTTTATAGCTTGGTGGCCATCAAAAATATGAATTGCATCATCGCTCAGACTATTCCCCATGAAATGCGAATGAGCTTTTCGACCACCATTTATGCTAGCAGTACTTCTTTCGTCATAAGTATCACGTTTACGTTGCTCGCCATCATTGTTGGAAGGTAACGCTGGCCCAATTTCAGATCCTACCCTATTTTGAGGCCTCGGACGATATGTTTCAGATTTCAAACTACTTGTAATTTGAAAGCAAATTTCGTTGCGTTCACAGACTTACATAGATGGTGCCAGGCTCAGTACCATTTCATACACGCACATATACGTTGTCTTGAAATATGTAATTACATATGAAAAGGCGACGACTCATCGCACATAATCCCGTGATACATGTAAAAAAAGCTTATTTATCTCTTCAAAACTCTTGACATAAAACGGCGACCTGAAGCAGTGATCATTTGGCACTGTTCTTCCTCCGTAGGTGAACCTATAGCTTTCTCTTTTGTCAAAGATGAGGAAACTTGTCAAAATTAATGGACAAAATAATTGCTAGTGTCACTTGCGTAAAACATCAAAGAGCACAAAGTGCAATATGACAAAGGTATCAACAAACGTCAATAGATACAGAATGTTTGTAGGTATTGCATTCTTCACAAGTGACATTGTCGATAAGATGCCAAGTGATGCCCGAATTCTTCGTGATATGTGATTCTGATAATAAACTGCCATCCGGTTTACGGACTTGGCTTACGGAGTTGATAACAATTTTGAGCGCTCTACAAAACAGTACACAAACACGAGAGATTAAAGAAATTGCCAGTCACCTTCGTCCTATATTGTATCATACTGTGTGGTACTGTGTTGTGTTGTGCTGTGATTTGCAATTTATTCCAAAATGACGATGATTAGAACACCACCCCCTTCTCCAAACCTTCCGACTGGATTTGGAGCAAGATCCGACTCAAACGGCAGAGCAGCGCAGAAGGCCGAAGCAGAAGTGGAAACCGTAAGCAGCTCTCTGAGGATTAATACGCCAAGTCGAAGTGCAATAAGGACCGAAAGCTGTCCTATCTCACCAGTGTCCGAATCAAAAAGCGAAGGATACGCAGGAGTATCATCTTTGGATTGTCTTCTGGCCGATATGAAGCTGTACCCATATTTATGCAAAACAATTGGCCAAAATTTGTTAGCAAAAGCATCTCTGGATTTTTTGGCAAACCCTAATTTGAAGCTCAGTTCATTTCCGATTGGCCACGGTTCATATTCCTGCGTTTTCAAAATTTTAAATCGAGAAAGATCGGTGCTGAAGTTTGCAGTCTCGAAGAAGAGATCAAATATAATACTAAAGGAAGCGGGCTTTTTATCACAACTGAATGAAATCAATCAATTGAACCACAATAATCGATATAACATAGTGCCATTTTATGGCATAACATATATTTACAAATCTCATTACAAAAGGCTACGATCTAATGAATTCGTGCCTGGGATAGTTCTGGAGGAATACGAAATGAATTTACAACAGTTCTGCCAAAATAAAAATGAAACAATTTTCACAAACTGGTGGAAACTATGCTTTCAAATGCTCGACTGCCTGTCCTTTTTGAAAGCCGAAAGAATCATCCACGGTGATATCAAGACTGCAAACATTTTAGTGGATTCTAAATTAAATTTCTTTTTGGCAGATTTTACATCTGCAAAAAGGTTGAACGATGGTAATTTTATCATAGGATCTAGTTTAGAATCAACAATGGAATATTGTGCACCGGAAATGATTGAATTTTCTAAACAATCTTTCGATACTGATCTTTATGCTTTAGGTCTTTGTTTACTGGCATTAATAACCAAGTGCGAACCATTTCACGAACTTCAACAATCAAAAAATCATGGTATAGGCTCGATTCAACAAAGCCAATGGTTGATTACTGCCATTTTGAAAAATGATCCAATACACTTCAATATACTGAACAACGATCATCTGTACCAACTCTGGCATAAAGAGTTGGAGTTCTTAAAAATAATCCTCATAAGTAGACAGCCAGTCGAAAACTGCATTCCGCTGAGGCCCCATCTCAGTTTCGCAAATGACTCCTAGTTGATAACAGAACCCTAATATTCTTCATAAATCGATTTCCCCATTTATTATAGCATTTAGTCGTCTTTCTTTTTCTAAGTCCGATTTTCTCGTATTTATCTCCTCATCCTTTTTAATTCTTAATCTACTAATAGAACTTGGCATTTTGAATTTTGGATGTGCCATATCACAGAGTTTTCCCAAGGGACAGAAGCCAGTCGAATATCTGGGACACAAGACTTTCTTGATGTGCCTTTTCTTACAAAGTGGTCCCAGAGGACAAAACCCCATCTCGTAGTCTTCGCAAAGAGCGATCTTGGATTGTGGATCAATGTGAAGATATTGGCATTCAGGTGTCTGTGTGCAGTATCCATTTTTCGAATAGAATACACATTCTGGCATTTTTCTCAAGTTGTATTCATGAAGGTACTCACATTGGTCGTTTTTCTTACAAAGGCCCCTCAGCCAGTGTTTGCAAACAATCTTGTTGTGAAAAATCGGAAGTACATGTTTTTTGGGGCAAGAAACACCTCTTGGACACGATGATGGACCCTCTCTAGGGTTATAGTATTCACAAATGGGCCTATCTGGATCTAGCGAAAAGGAGTATTCCTGCCTTAAAAATGGCTCAAACTTAAAAGGATATTCAGAAGTATCGGGGTGAACAACAGACATTTTCACTGACATGTCTAGCACTTGTTTAAATCTGGATTCTGTTAAGAATTTGGTAATCTTTAAAGCCAGATATAATGTAATCATTCAAGTGTTAAAGAAAGCCCGAAAGATCACCTTTAACGAAAGACTTCAAAGGATTTATCAATTCTTGAAGGTTGGATACAGTTTGCCACCTTACCTCTTGAAGTACACAAGCTTTTAGTAAAGTACAATTGAGCCACCTGATAGAGCCGTTTATATATCATTATGTCTGAAACTGATACAAAGTCCGCCTCTAGAGTAGACAAAGACGATAGCGGTGCTGATGAGACCCGCTACGTGGATCCCAGTGTGAATAAGGTTCCAAATTATGAAATTTCAGAGAAAGCATTTATCTTGACACAGCCTAATTCGCCAAATAATAATGTTGAGTTAAGAGACTCTGTGCTCAATATCATCAAGGAGGAAGAAATGGCACCATATTACAAATATCTTTGCGAACAATATTTGCCTCGGGGAACCCTAGACTTTGATGCAAATCTATACAAAGAGCTGCTGCAAAAGAATGAGCTTAGAATTCAAGAGCTACAGAAGAAGCTAGCCAAGGTGGAAGAAAATGACGAGGGTGAATTAGAACAGGCTCAGTGTTGGATTAACCTCGGGGAATACTATGCACAGATCGGAGACCGTGAAAATGCACAAAAGACATTAGAGAAAGCCATGAGCAGAGCCATCTCCACCGGGGCTAAAATTGATATAATGTTAACCATTACAAGACTAGGTTTCTTCTTCAACGATCAGTCGTATGTGAAAGAAAAATTGGAGCAAATCAATGTGATGATTGAAAAAGGTGGCGACTGGGAAAGAAGAAACAGATTCAAGACCTACAAAGGTGTCCATTGTTTAGCTGTAAGAAACTTCAAAGAGGCGGCTAAGCTGCTGGTGGATTCCTTAGCTACATTCACCTCGATAGAGTTGACGTCCTACGAAAGCATCGCAACATACGCGAGTGTTGCGGGCCTGTTCACTTTCGAAAGGACCGAGTTGAAATCGAAAATCATCGATTCCCCTGAACTGCTATCCCTTTTGACAACTACCTCAGCTTTGCAGTCGATCTCCTCACTCACAATCTCACTGTACACATCCGACTATTCGAGCTTCTTCCCCTACTTGTTGGAGTCCTACGACAACGTGCTCCTGCCTTGCAAATATCTCAATGAACATTCGGACTATTTCGTAAGAGGAATGAGAAGAAAGGTGTACGCTCAACTACTAGACTCGTACAAAACACTGTCTTTGAGGTCGATGGCTGGCGCTTTCGGTGTCTCTGTCGAATTCCTTGACAACGATTTGTGTAAATTCATACCAAACAAACAGTTGAACTGCGTCATTGATAGGGTTAACGGGATTGTAGAGACCAACAGACCAGACAACAAAAACGCTCAGTATCATCTGTTGGTGAAACAGGGTGATGGGCTACTGACAAAGATTCAAAAATACGGTGCGGCCGTAAGATTAACTGGCTCAGATCGTTTAGCATAAAATATCACTTTACATACAAATAGAACATAAAACGAATTCTTCAATTGTCAACAGCGTCAACTATTTTCTATTACTTACTAATTGGTATAGCAAGAACCCTCAAACGTTTAGTTTCCGATTCTCCTTTTCGAATCTGCCTCGTACTTTCTTTTTGCTTCCAGCTGTGAAGTGACGCGGTACGATTTGCATATATGTAATGTTTGCTGTTTGACGAATATTGCGTTGTGAATAAAGAAACAGTAAATCCTCAACCTGTATTGTATCCAGGAGAGTGTTGCAGATGTATTCGGTTGAATCGTCAGCTGGATTTATCGGTGGATAACGCTCTTAGGGGACACTATCGAATAACCAAAACCTTGATGGTCAACATGCGAGCAGTTGATAAAAAATTGCTATTAGAGAGATAAAGGGAGTTTGTTTGTCAAGCGACAACATGAGATACATAAATGTATATATAGCACAATGTAAGCCACATGTCGTTCTTGCATGCATCTCGATGCTATTAAGCACAGACAAACCAGATTGTTGAAAAGAAGACCAAGTGCAAAATGTTCACATCAAAAGAAATCCCTCCAAAAGTATACACTCTGGAAAACGGATTTGCATATGACCACCATCCATACGGCAACCAGGTAGCAAGACCTGATGGGCCGCTGCTTTTGCAGGACGTCCATCTTGTGGAATCGATGGCCCATTTTGACAGGGAAAGGATCCCCGAAAGAGTGGTACATGCGAAGGGCGGTGGTTGCAGAATTGAGTTTGAATTGACAGACTCGCTTAAGGACATTACATACGCAGCCCCATACCAAACTCCTGGTTATAAATGCCCTGGTGTCGTTCGATTCTCAACGGTGGGACGTGAGTCTGGCTCCCCCGATACTGTAAGAGATCCCAGAGGTGTTTCTTTTAAGCTTTACACAGACTGGGGAAATCATGACTATGTGTTCAACAACACACCAGTCTTCTTCATAAGGGACGGAAATCAATTTGCACATTTCATTCATACTCAAAAAAGAGACCCTCAAACGCATTTGGGCCAAGACGATGACAGCTCTGCCTTCTGGGATTACCTGACGCTGAATCCTGAATCCATCCATCAAATAACGTATATGTTCGGGCCAAGAGGTACTCCAGCATCATGGGCTGATATGTCCTCGTATTCCGGTCACACATTCAAGTTTGTTAACGACAAAAATGAGTTGACCTACGTGCAGATTCACATTTTGCCAGAAAATGGATGGGAATACCTAAGCACCGAAGAGGCAGGAAATCTTGCTGGATCTAACCCAGATTACAACCAGGCTAAGTTGTTTAAGCAATTGGAAAACGGCGAACGCCCCAAACTTACGTGTTACGTGCAAACAATGACACCTAAACAGGCAGAGGAATTCAGATACTCTGTCAACGATTTAACAAAGATCTGGCCACACAAAGAGTACCCGTTAAGGAAATTTGGTACAATCACGCTAGTTGAAAATGTTGAGAACTATTTTGAAGAAATCGAGCAAGTTGCTTTCAGTCCAAGTAATACCTGCATCCCAGGTATTCAGCCTTCTAACGATTCCGTTTTACAGTTGAGATTATTTTCTTATCCTGATACACAGCGTTACAGACTAGGAGCTAATTACCAGCACTTACCAGTGAACAGACCTAGAAATGCTGGCTGCCCATTTATTTCGGCATTTTCAAACGGTGTTTCCGAGAAGGAAGTTATACCTGGCGCTACCAAATGTCCACACCAGATATCAAACTTTCAAAGAGATGGTCCTGGCTGTCAATACAACAAGGGGAAGGAACCGAACTATATTTCATCCCTTCCAAAGGCTGAAATGAAATTTAAGAACTTTGGGGACCCTAACATGCAAGCATTCGGCAAGGAATTCAGTGGGGTTGTTCTTGATAAAGATGTAAAGCAATACCTAAAGCAGCAGGAAATCGATAGAAAGGATCACGAAAAGATTGTGGATGCCAAGCTGAATGAATACTATTACAAAAGCGGAATAAGCGAGCTAGATTTTGAGCAACCTAGACTTCTCTACGAGAAAGTCTTCGACGATAAGACCAAGAAAGATTTCATTGATAACATCGTGGGCCACGCTTCCAAAGTTGCCGTGCCACATATCAAAACAAGGGTCTGTCAATATTTCGGTCTTTTAAACAAAAATTTGGGTAAGTCTATCGCAGAAGGACTTGGCATAACATGGGAACCGGTAAGTATGGACCAATATGCGCAAGAGGCTGGCATCGCTAAACCATATTAAACTGTCATATTTTTGATATACCACTTACAGTCTATTCCACTTATTTATTACATATTAGTTTATTTATTAAGAATCAATCGCGCAAACGCTAGTTTAATGTCATTTCTGCTGCTTAACGCATTGCATATTACGTATTATTTACGCGCGTCGCGATCTTGGTTTTTTTTCGGCATCAAGATTACAATCTTTCTCGAGAGCGTCGAGAGAAAGACGATTATGAGAAATACCAGGAAGTACGGAATTATAAAAGAGCAAACAAGGTTTTAAGTTTCTTTGAGGCTGGAAATCGATCGTTAAACCACTCGGTATACTCCTGTAGGATGATGAAAAACATGTTACTTCAATACGCTACTCCATTGCTGGAGAAATATCCTGTTTTACAGGATTATGTTCCTAATGTCGACCGCCCATTTTTTAATATTTATCTATGGGATTACTTCAATTGCTTCATTACAAAAGCTACTCAAGCAAAGTTTGTCCCAAATGAGTTCAAGTTTGTGCCCGGAAAGCTCCCACTCAGCAAATTGCACGAAGTTCTGCCAACTATCGCAGCATACTATTTGATTATTTTTGGCGGTAGAGCTGTATTGCGCAATATCAAGCCATTCAAATTGAACTTTTTATTTCAATTGCATAATTTGCTTTTGACAACAGTGTCGTTTACTCTTTTGATTTTGATGGTGGAACAATTGATCCCAATGATTTCTCACAACGGCTTATATTTCAGCATTTGTAATATTGGCGCGTGGACACAGCCAATGGCTACTCTGTATTACATGAATTATATTGTTAAATATATTGAGTTCATTGATACTGTGTTTTTGGTTTTGAAGCATAAAAAATTGACATTTTTACACACATATCATCACGGTGCTACGGCTTTATTGTGTTACACGCAATTGGTCGGTACAACTTCAATCTCCTGGGTTCCCATCAGTCTTAATCTGGGTGTTCATGTTGTCATGTACTTTTACTATTTTTTGGCTGCTAGAAATATTAGAGTTTGGTGGAAGGAATGGGTTACTAGATTTCAAATTTTACAATTTATTCTTGATATTGGGTTTATTTACTTTGCTGTTTACCAAAAAGCTGTTCATTTATATTTCCCTTCTTTACCTCATTGTGGTGATTGTGTTGGTTCTACGGCTGCTACGTTATCAGGCTGCGCAATTATTTCTTCTTATCTGTTCTTATTTGTTGCCTTCTACATCGAGGTTTACAGAAACAAGGGTACCAAGAAGAGTAGAGTCGTTAAGCGTGCTCGTGGTGGTGTCGCAGCAAAGGTTAACGAATATGTGAATGTTGACTTGAAAAATACAACTACTCCATCTCCTTCCCCGGAACCCACATTAAGAAACAGAAGGGATTAAACAAGAGGTTTGCTTTCTGAATTTAACCTTCTAACAATTCCAGCTTTTGGTGATTTGCACGTACGAACCAGTTATTATCTATGGTTAAATTGTATGTAGTATATTAAATAACTTTATTAAATGAAAAAAACTATCGATAACAGTGCGGGAAAAGTGACAGAAACAAAATATCTTATGATTTAACCTTGAGTAGCTCTTATGATTTTGTCTTCAAATCGTCGTATCTTGCCTTTGAGAGAGCTAGTGCTCTTTTAATCATCTCTAGTGTAATCTTAGATCCGCCACCGACAATAGTAACATTCGTCAATTTTCCGCTTGAATCTCCGATTACTGAAATGGTAGAGTTTATGCTCGTTTCTTCGGCCTCTGAATCTATATCTGCAAGTAGTATTGCCCTTGGCTTATCCATTTCTTCGTCAACATCGTGCCCTTCGTCATTACGAACAACCTGAGCTTCAGGGTCTAGATCTATTATACCATAATTAGATGCGAAGCCAATCTGAAACTCATTAATCTTCAGAGGAACTGCCTTTTTACTATCGAATAGAATATCATAACTCTCTCTCACTACTGCGCTTCTACCTCTTGTTCTGACCGTCATTTTTAAATCGGTGGCCCTTTCATCAATGAATACTCTAGGCAGTTTTGTATCCTTTAAGGCATAAACAAGCGAATTCCAGCACATATCGAAGACAGGACCAGTTCGGCTGAAAACAACAATTTTGGCGTAGAGAACATATGCCCACTTTCTCTTAGGCCTGAATTGCGACATATCGCCATCCTTCGTTTCATCGAAATAAACAATCTTTGTTTTCCCTGTGCTATCTGTTATACGAATTCCGCAGTCCACATCTAATGCAGACTTTGATATTAGCCCTGAATGCAGCACATTGTCATAAAGCTTTTGAGATATCGTCATTTCTTCATCTGTTGGTGCGCCGGTCCTACCTCTTTCTACTTCAATCTGTGGAAATACCGAAGCACACTTATTCACATAGTCCCTCTTCTCACTAATTTCCATAAGCTCTTTTTCGCCTATATCTTCTTCATCAACCGGTATGTTTATCTCTACTATACCCCCAGTAATAGATGTTACTACAAAGGTATTCCCACATTTGAGCACATTAGAGCCCAACACGTTGTTGCCAGTTTCCTCGACTGCGACACCGTTCGGACCGAACCTAGAGAGTGTTCCTTCATTAATATTCACCTCACGGAATTCTTCAAATGATCGTAACGATGGCCTTATTCCCAAAGAAAGATGTCTTTGTAGCGATAATTCAGGTGAAATACGAGCAAAGACTGGCGGAGGAAATGTGATCGGATGAACATCTACAGTTTCTACAGCAGTCTCAGTCATTCTAAGTAGGAGTTGGCTTTTCTCAGCCCTCAAGTAATGTTACTAGATCGTCGTTATTACTACTCTCTGTAGTTTTTTTCGTATGCTGACAGTTTTTCATATTTTTCGAACTTGATAATACAAAATGGCCCAAATAAGCGAAGTTCCGAAAAAGGTATCACCTATCCTTTTACGGTTGGTAATATAGATAATCAAATCGCATCCACAATAAGTTTGTCAAAGGATTCGATAAAGCAGCTCTCAAGGTAGCTAAGGTATCAACCAGAAAAGCTGATAATGGGCATCACAGTTTTTGGTTCATTGAACTATGATTTGGTGACATATACTGACCGTATGCCACTAGCTGGCGAGACAATCAGAGCTAATAGTTTTGAGACACATGCCGGAGGTAAAGGACTAAACCAAACTATAGCACTGGCAAGATTGAAGAACACGGTTGACGATTACGTTGTACGAATGATAGGCTGTGTTGGTCAGGATTCCTTTGGAGAGCAACTGCTCGATCTGTTGAAAGAAAGCAAGGTTGACGTTTCAGCGGTGAGACAAATCGAAAATGAGAGCACTGGCACTGCGACAATTTTGGTGGAGGAACAAACTGGCGGCCAGAACAGAATACTTTTAACCGAAGGCGCCAATGGAAGATCCACCTATACTCCAGCAGAACTGGATGTGATATTTAATAGCTCAAAAAAAGAGGACTCAAGGGGCAAAAGTGATTATGTGGTCTTGCAGCATGAAATTCCAGATCCAGGCTCAATAATATTATGGGTGAAGGAGAATTGTCCTGCACATGAGATTGTTTTCAATCCTTCTCCATTCCACCTCCTCGGTGCACATATTTGGGCATCCGTCGATATATTGGTCGTCAATGAACTGGAAGCACTTCAAATCTTAGAATCTTTATACACCCGAGAGGATTATGAGCGGTTTCATGGAGAAATAGAGATAGATTTTGTCCAAGGCTATACTAAAATTTGTCAAGAGTTTCAGAAAAACTTGGTTTACCAATCCAATTCAGCAACTGTCATGATAACTTTAGGTGTAAGAGGTGCCGTGTTCTCTTCGAATGCGGAAAAAACGGTAAAATACTTTCCAGCATCGCGAGGAATTAAAGTGGTTGACACAACAGGAGCCGGAGATACCTTTTTGGGAGCCTTGATCACTCAACTTTATCGTGGGAACTCTCTCTGGGAAGCAGTAAAAATTTCTACCATAGCAAGCTCATTGGCAATTCAAAAAAAAGGGGCAGCAGAGAGCATTCCATCCTACGCAGAACTGTGCAATTATCTGAAGCAAGCCCCTTGTCTTTCTATAGGTAAATTGAATACTGCGTAGATCTTTTACGCCAAGCTTTTATGGTCTTTAATATTTTATTATATTTACACTCTTAAAGAAATCAAATAATGTGCGATTTTGGTACACAATTATATCGTTAACGAAATGCATCTTCACTCTACTTCAGCTACATAAAATCAATATTCATGCTATCGCCATCATCTGATGATCCCAAAGAAGTTGGAGAAGTCCCTGTTGGTGATTCATTGTATTTTTTATTTATTAGCCTTAGTTTCCTTCGGCCCATGTTATTTTCATGTCCATCACAATATTCAGGTTGATTTATATGGCCAACTTCTAGACTTTCTATACTGTAAGCTGTTGATCTTGTTGATCCTAAGTTTTCATTGGAACTCCCGCTGTCTGTACTACTTTTCGGATTAATTTCGTCCGCATTTTGAATAAGTCCAAATCTTTTTCCATCCACGTCTGAAGTTTCAACATCAACATCACTATCTTCATTATCCTCATTATCTTCATTATCTTCATTATCTTTATTCACATTTGCGTCCACATCATCTCCATCATCTTCGCTATCAGTCTTGTTACTAAAATAAATCTCCCTTTGTCTTTCTTTCATTTCCGCAATCTTCAAATTGTATTCCTTGCGAGAATGAGCAATTATTTCCTGTAATCGTACACTTCCTAGACTTTCGTTATCAGTACTTCGACGGAGATAAAATAGCAAATATGCTGAACCGGCCACACTTCTTTCTGGCACTGTTTCTGAAACGCGAGAATCGTCAAAATAGTACCATTTCTCGTCAGCATCATTCTTAGCATAAGCTGTATAATGCCCTCCACCAAGACCCCCATAGTGGTTATCAACCGCAATAAGATCATATATCGATCCTCGCGGATCTTCTTTATTTACTAGATATTCGCTCATATCGAGATCAGTTATTGGAAACTGGACAACATCATCTATCTTGTCACTGAAGGATCTTTGATTTTCAAACCTTTTTAAATGAATTAGCAAAACATCGGGTGCATTCCATAATTGAATCTGTTTTGTCGCTTGCCTGTGCTTCTTACACTTAGGGCAGTACCATAAGTCGTTAAGACCCAAAACTTCTCTTTTAGAAAACAACTTCAAGCACTGATCCAATGTGATCATATTTTTCGTTTGTTTCTTAGATGAATTCTGTTGTCCATCCAAATTTTGGTTCACTATTTTACCAGGATTTTCCCAATTAATTGGTTGCGAGTCAGAAAAAACGTCTTCGAGATTTTTTTTTTGCCATTCGCATATAAGAACTGTGTTTTGATTCACTATAGGTGAGGTAAGAACATCTGAAACCTCCACACTTCTACTCTTTTCTGCATTAAAATCGTCTTGAAGATTCAAATTGTTTTCTAATTTAGCAATCCCTTCCGTCTGTCCATCTATAGTTTGCTTCTCTTTTGATTCATTTTTCTCATTACCATTTGAGTACTCATCCTTCTCTTCAGCAGTTTCCTCAAATTTCTTGACAAAAGATGGGTAATCGTATATTGCATCGATAATGGGACTTAAACAGTCCGTTATATCTTTGAGGTGGTTTAAATTCAAACGTGTAGGTGGCGTCCGAAGAGATGGATTGGATGCTTCCGTTTCCTCATTACTGCTTGGATATGTTTCCTTTCTGGGGTCAGATACTTCCAATAGTTGAATTCTGAAAAACTCATTTAGATCAATATCCTCCAGAAAGGAGAAGGAAATATTTTTTCTAAGTTTTTCGAGATTATTATTTTCAAAAGTCCGTTGAAGCAATGAAAGTGACTCCAGTAGAGTTTCCCTTTCGAGGGAAGATATTGGAAACTCTACAAAACCGCCACTCAAATTAGTATAAGCCTTTTCGAGCTTGAAACGTATAGCACTAGGATTTTCAATCTCTTCTGGAGTAAGAACAATGAAGAATGGTACTCCGAAATTTCTTGGAGTTTTGAAACCTTCCTCGATTATAGTGTTCAGCACAGGCACAATGATATCATTTTGTGAAGCATGCAATTCATAGAAGACGACATTATCAGACTCAGAAATAAGCTCTCTTAACGGTAGGAAATGTGAATTTGAATCTGGTAATTCATAATTCGTAAAGAATTGATGATTAAAAATTTCGCAGCCGTAAAGGTTTTTTGGGTCCATTTCAGCATGGACTCCAATGTAATGCTTGAGATCCTGATATGTCGCAGATATATCTAGCTGAACTTCTAATGAGCATGGAGGAGAGCTTTCTGGGAAAATTGTTACAGTAGCGTGCCAGACTGAGTCCACCGGCAACGGTAAAGTTAAATCGTTATAAGGATCAAATGTGATAGAAACGTTATTGCATTCCGGACAATGCAGAACTGACTCATAGAGACCCACAAATAGGTCGGTTATAACGGAATCATTTCGCATGAGGTGTCCTGTCCATGTATCATTCGCCAACTTTTTTAGTGCCGCAAAGTCGTGCACGTTATGATCAAACGATAGAGATGGTTTTTCAACATACGGTTTATTCACAATTCTATTGAGATCTTCGTGAATCCCATCCAACAGGAAAGCTATAAACTCTTGAGAATCTTGCTGCATATATCCGAAGAACATACTATTTAGATGCCCAATAGTGGTTTTAAAATTGTTAGGCGAATATACTGCTGTTGTATTGTTGTCCATATTGCTTCCGAATAGGTTTTGAACAAGAAGTGAGAATGCCTTAGCAATGTGACCATTATGTCCCAGAGGATTTTGGGTGTTAATTTCCTTCTCATACCCTGAATATAAAAAGAAATCCCTAAGCTGCGGTATATGAACTAAACATTGTAATGCAGAGTTCATGTAACATGTGTTTCCTAAGTTGGTTAAACCAGTTATTCCTTCCGATACATTAATATTGTTGTACATGTAATAGTTTGAAGCCCAATGATAATTTTGACCTGATTGTCTGACTTCAATAACGAAATCCCCAGCAAATATTTTCAATTCCTTCAATGTATGGCCCTTCAATTTGGATGATATACGAGTTCTTAAGGGTAGCTCCATAAATTTTAATGGATTTAATCTATATGATGATTGCAGTATGCTTTTATGGCCATTCTGTTCAAAATCTTTGACGTACCATAACTTAAACCTGGTATTATCAGGGTGAAGAGCTGATTCCTTAGCAAAAAATCCTTCAAGTAGTTTGTTTACAACCTGTTCCATGTTAGATAGCATGGACGTCGAAATGAATATGGGCCTGTTGTTGACATTATATCGCCTGTTTGACTCATTTACCGATAAATAATGTAATTTTAAAACGCATCTATTGTACTCCGTTATTAAAGAACCGTTTTCGTCATCATAGACTAATGAAGTAATGACAGGTTGAGAGCCAGGCGAAAGTCCATACCACTCTATTAATTTCTCAAATACACACTCTGGGAGAGACAGATATGGTTGAAGGTCATAGTCCACTAAGATAAAATTATTATAGTCTCGACATATTAAGGACGTATTTATTGGGCCTAGGGACTCCGCATTGGTCAATTCTGGATCAAAAAAATCCTTGTACCAGGATTCCGGAATGATGTATACCTTGTCACCCTCACATGCCCTTTCATTATTTGAGTTATTCAGTTGGGTGATTAATGTCCTCTGGTGTTGCAACGTAAGAATGTCGACATTGTAATCGCTCTTTTTATCATCGTCTTGTTGTAATTTGTGAACTTCGCTGTCTAGGGTATTTTGCTCCACTTTACCTACGACATCATTTAGTTCCACACTTATATCAGCGGAGTCTACAGTCAAGTGTTCTAAGGACTGCATGTCAAAAAAATGATCACCTTTGAGCCCTGGCTCCCTGCGTCACTACTTAGAAATGATTTTTATTCAAAGGCATCGAGTATAACGAAAGCTCTTGGCGGTTTACATTGACGCGCTCGCTCGCAAATTTTTCAACAAAGTTGTTTGTGCCATAGTGCTATTGAAGAACTGTTTAAAATGTTTCAGTAGACGTGAACGAACTGAAACTAGATTTGATACCAATATATATTTGCATCGAAATGCAGAAAATTGTATATATCATTTTCGGCTCATTTATAATCTAGATAGAATTTATGTATTAGCACTGGAAATCGAATAGAAGGCGCCAATAATAAAAATGTTGACAGAAATATCATCCAAGTGATCTGTTTAAGCAGAGGGTCCCTTAAGGACAGAAATCATGATACCATACCCAAGCGTTATAATACATAAGAATGCCAGGAAAGATGTCGGCACACCTCTCACAATAAAAGAACCAACACTCAGGTATCGTTCGCCTTTCTTATCCGTCATAGAAATTGCAGTAACGTTGGGAAATCCTGATGATGCTAATCCCATACCGCATGAGGCCAATAATGCACAACCAAAAATCAGTACAGGTGCGGCCTTTGGCGAATCTAGTCTATCACCAACTTCTTGAACCAATGGGATGATAATGATAGCTGAAACTGTGTGTGAAACAAAAGTACCAACAACCAACATCAATATACCGAAAATACAAAGAATTGCGAAGAGACCATCACTCTGGATTCTTCTTTGCAAAGCTCTCGCAATTGTATTCAATAATCCTGAGGTGGATACAGCGTTACCTAATGCGATACCACCCATGGCAAGGATAACGATTGACCATGGAAAGGAGTTTAAGTCTTTTGTTGATAGTAGACCTGTTCCGAAAAATAATACTATTGGCAATGCAGCAATAATACCGGAAGAGCCAAATGCTCCTTCAATTTCATTCTCTACACACCACAATAGAATAGTTCCCAAGGTCACAAAGATGACAAAGTATTGTTTAAGGGTGAACGATGTCCTAATCGGAACAAACTTTTCAACTTTCGTCTTATGAAATTTGAAACTAACGCACATCACACCCCATGCCATGAGCATCGCAAGTATACCAGATGGTAGCGCAATAGCAAAGAATTGACCCCATCCGACACCATAAGGCTTCAAATATTGCATAGAAATAACATTTTGTGGCGATGAAATTGGAGAAGCCATACCGCCGATATCAGCAGAAAATGCGACACCCATGACCAATGCTTTCCCAAATTGAGATGAAGCTTCCAATGGAAGCAACAAAGGGGAAAGTAGTGAATATGTCAGGACTGGAGCAGCAACATTTGATATCCACATTGACAGAAAGAAGACAACAGACATGGACATTAATAGGACGTTCCTTGGTTTGGTGCCTGCAGCTGCTAACAACCACGAAGCAAGAACTTTTGCAATGTCATACTGTGCCAAAGCTTCACCTAAGGTAAATCCTGCAAGAAGAATCATGATAGTTGATGACCACATTTGGGAAAGAACAACTCTTGATGCTGCTGCTGCTCCGATCACATTTCCGTCTGAATCCTTCAAAACTCTGAATAAGACTACTAATAGAGGTACCAGAAAAGCTGTTGTATGTAGCGGAATAGCTTCACTAGCCCACAAAAATGCAACACATTCGACTAAAGCCATGCAGCGATGCTGAGCTTCATCATTAAATGTTTTTATTCCCAAAAGGACACCTGTAAGAGTGATGATGAATGCAATCTTGAAGGCTTTCCACGTGAAAAATAGCTTTGGAATTGACAATTTTGTAATACTAAAGTTTTTAATGCGTATCGGTTTCGGAAGATGGTAACTATACAATTCCAGTCTCAGTTTGTCAGCATTATTATCAGAGGTTTCGTTACCCAAATCCCCATTGATATTGTGCGATAATAAACCAAGCATATCTTTCCAGGTGTTACTTCTTTCCCAGACGATATGGTCGTGCAGGAACGATTTCAACTCTTGTTTGCAACCCTCAATGTTTGAAGGTTGCCCCTTGATCAGAGCATAGAATTCGTTCAATTGAGTCAGTTTATCATTCAATCTACTCAAAGTTTCATCTTCGAAAACATAAGTGTCTCTAAAAAAAACACCGGAGAGAATCAATTCTTCTCTTGTGTTCATGTGCAAGACCTTATCAAATTTTTTGGTAATCTTTGAAAAACCGATCCTGTTCAATTCAATAAATGATTTCAGTTGGCATAGATCAATATATAGATTGGCAATCGATTGTTTTAATAATGAGATTTTTTGTGATTTTATATTGAATTGTGAATAATTTAGCAGAGCTGTGTTATCGTGGGTTTCAAAATCTTCTTCTTCTTCGTCCTCAAGATCCTCCTCTGAATAGTA
Source organism: Zygotorulaspora mrakii (assembly GCF_013402915.1). Lineage (NCBI taxonomy): Eukaryota > Fungi > Ascomycota > Saccharomycetes > Saccharomycetales > Saccharomycetaceae > Zygotorulaspora > Zygotorulaspora mrakii. The sequence goes on from NC_050719.1 coordinate 319,926, forward strand.
ATCAGAGCGAGGCCCAAAAGAAGGAGCATTCGATACATGATCGTTACCTCCATCAACAGATTGTGGTTCGCTTGGGCGACGATTGATAATAGAAGTCGAATTTAGGGGTTCGCTACTTGCATGGCATATTCCTTCCTTCTCTAAATCTTTCACTAAAGTCTCAAATTTTTCGAAAAATTTGGATTCCATTCTCTTATAGAAATCATCAACCTTCAATTTCTCTTCATTTAAACTTGTAACAAATGCATCGTATGAGCTGAATAAGGTTTTGCCCTCGCTTGATAAAGATGACCGTCTTGATTCAAAGAATTTTCCCTTCACTTTCTTAAGTGAAAAATTTTTACCATTGCTGTTTGAAGCAATCTTTGGAGACGCTAATTCTTCTAATTCAATAGTTTCTTCCTGAAACCCTTCATCTTCACCTCCCTTTTGATTGGCATCTCGTCCACTTTCGTTTTTGCTAAATAGTTTATTCTTTAAGCGTTTTGCCAAATGTTTTGGGGAAGATGCACCTGCAGTGGATGATTCCAGGGTTGGCTGGATATTCGTATTCTCTTCTGTTTCACCATTGAACGTGAGTTCATCAGTTTGCAGAGTATAAATTAGGTTTTTCAAGGCACTGTAGTCCATATAATGACTCTGCCATTCTGGCACTGCATTATACTTTAAAAAATGAGAGAAACGCATCTCAACCTGATCTCCTTCAGTGTATTTCTATGATGTACCAATGGTAAAAAACCAAAATGTATTTCTCCTTCCTAAAGGTATCCCCGGTTTTAAATAACAGAAAACAATATAAGCTTCTAGTTACACCGTTGGTGACTATACTGGATTGTTGATCAAAGCTTTCTCTATCAGATGCTAGTTTTATAAATTTAAAATTCTTTCATCTGGTTCTTTTTTTTTACTTACTCTGAGATTTCGCTAATCTGCCCAGAAAAAGAAACTTACAAAATGCATACTCAAAAGCATAGAAATAGGTGTGATTATATCCGACATAGTGTACAGACCTGCCACATAAGTACTGAATAGAAATAAGGTTTCCTCTTGCTTTGCATGTAGGGTCCTAATTTCTGCTGTGTTGCTGAAATGCACAAGTTTTTAAGTATATATAAAGGACAGATTGACAGGGCATTTCACCCAATGGCGGCGCAGTAAAAGAAAGAAAGTAACATATGACCACACAGAATTTCTTCGAATTCGAAAAGTTATCGTGGCTACAAGTCTAAGTCACAATTTTGTGATCAATAGCTAATCAAATGATAATCAACAATTCCGTGACAGACCAGCTGCCTCCATCGGCTTTCAGTGGTATACTTCACTGAACTGCTTTCGTTCGCTTCACAGTTTCAGACTACTGGGTCATTATTTATAGAGTAACCCTGATATATTGCGACGAACAAAACCATTAAACATCGAGATTGCAGGCTACAACTTCTTGCGCCAAGATCGTGACTCCGAGTTTACGTAGTAGCTGTGTCGATGAACTTCCCCCCCTCCATGTACCAAAATATAAAGGTGGAACGATACACAGAGTCTTCTTTATATACTTGAAAAATGCACGACATCGACCACAACAGCATGCATTATCGCGAGTGAAATTTTCCCCCTTTCGTTGAGCAGTATACGACAGTACATGCAGCTGCAGCATATGCGTTAACTGCACGCTGTACCTTCTTCAGCTACTTCACGCATGACATTTGACTGAGGACATCTCGCTGAATATTGGTGAATAATCTTTTTTGCTATATTCCTGCTCTAACAAACCTAGTATGCTCACTCTTGTAGCGATGACCACTGCCCTAGCTTAGCCAAACAGCTCTATCTCCATAACATAACATATTATTGAGTGTATTTTTTATTTGAACAGATCATGACTCAAATCCCTTCTTCTACCTTCCTTGTAAACTAGTTCTGGCGATCACCATAAAGCAGGAAGTAAGCATGACTTTTCGAAGAGCAGCTATCCTACCTGATTTTAAAACCATTTTTAATTCAGCATTAAATTACGTGCTTCTATGGCCAAGTTGGTAAGGCGCCACACTAGTAATGTGGAGATCATCAGTTCGACTCTGGTTGGAAGCATTTTTTTTTAAAAACTAATGAGATGAAAAAAGTTTTCCGCCGGGATTTCCAGGATTTTCATTTTTCTTTTTGACAAAATCTTGAAGACATCGATTGACAACAGCTCGAGTGAAAAATTCTATGATGATGACTATATTGTATTTCCGTGATAGTTTGTTACTTGATTTATTTCACATTTAGTTACCGAAACCTATTTAAATACATTATTAGTTGTGTAGAAAGCTTACAGTGGCTGTTCTCATTGAAAATTTTATCAGCTGCTACTGCGTTTTTACCTTATCAGTGACAATTGAAAACCTGAACTCCGATGATCTCTGCTAGTAGAAGGGTAAATATCAAAAGAGCGTTGGCTACACATGCCAGATTCCCTTCAGTGCCAGCAGAATGGCAATCTAGGGCTCCCCCATACGCTAAGATGTTGAAGAATTTATCAAAAGTGAAAGAGATCACTAACCAATCACCTTTGACCTTGGCTGAGAAGATTCTATATTCGCATTTGTGTGATCCTGAGGACTCAATCACCTCGTCTAACTTGGAAGATATCCGCGGCAAGCAGTATTTAAAACTGAATCCGGATCGTGTTGCCATGCAAGATGCATCCGCTCAAATGGCGCTTCTACAATTTATGACTACCGGTCTATCTAAAACATTTGTTCCAGCTTCAATCCACTGTGACCATTTGATCGTTGGTAAAGAAGGTGAAGAGAAGGATTTAAAGTCGTCAATTGCCACCAATAAAGAGGTCTTTGATTTCCTGCAAAGTTGTGGTAGAAAGTATGGTATTCAATTTTGGGGACCAGGATCAGGAATTATCCATCAAATCGTGCTTGAAAATTTCTCAGCACCAGGTTTAATGATGCTTGGTACAGATTCTCATACCCCAAATGCGGGTGGTCTAGGGGCTATTGCCATTGGTGTTGGTGGTGCTGATGCGGTTGATGCTTTAACTGGTACACCATGGGAACTTAAAGCTCCAAAAATCCTTGGTGTCAAATTAACTGGTCAATTGAATGGTTGGACCTCTTCAAAAGATGTTATCACTAAGATTGCAGGACTTTTAACAGTTAGAGGTGGTACAGGATATATCGTCGAATATTTTGGCGAAGGTGTCTCAACTTTATCATGCACAGGTATGGCAACAATATGTAATATGGGTGCTGAAATCGGTGCTACTACTTCCACCTTCCCTTATCAAGAGGCTCATAGATTGTATTTGCAAGCAACCGGTAGAGGTATCCTAGCAGAGCAAGCCGATGTTGCGTTAAAGCAATATGGACTTTTGAAAGCTGACGAAAACGCACAGTATGATAAAGTGATTGAAATTAATCTTTCAGAACTTGAACCACATGTCAATGGGCCATTCACACCAGATTTATCAACACCAATATCCAATTTCGGTGAAAAGAGCTTGAAAGAAAAATGGCCACAAAAAATTTCAGCAGGTTTAATCGGTTCGTGTACAAATTCTTCTTACCAAGATATGACTCGTGCAGCTGAATTGGTTGAACAAGCGGCAAAAGCTGGATTAAAACCACGTATTCCATTTTTTGTTACACCCGGTTCTGAACAAATTAGAGCCACGTTAGAAAGAGATGGGTTGATCAAAACTTTCACTGATAATGGAGCTATAGTCTTGGCGAATGCGTGTGGTCCATGTATTGGTCAATGGAATAGAGTCGATGTCTCGAAGACTTCGAATGAAACTAACTCAATTTTCACCTCTTTCAATAGAAATTTTAGAGCAAGAAACGATGGTAACAGAAATACAATGAATTTTTTAACATCCCCAGAAATGGTCACAGCCATGATTTACTCTAGTGATGCTCAATTCGATCCGACCAAGGACAGCATAAAATTGGAAAATGGCGAAGAATTCAAGTTCACTCCACCAAAGGGATTGGATTTACCAGCAAAAGGGTTCGAGCATGGAAGGAATAAGTTCTATCCTGAAATCGATCCTAAACCGCAAAGTAACGTGGAAGTTAAAGTTTCCCCAGAATCGGACCGTTTACAACTTTTAGAACCCTTTAAAGCTTGGGATGGTAAGGAGATTAAAACAAGTGTTTTGATGAAAGTTGAAGGAAAATGTACCACAGATCATATATCTGCTGCTGGTGTATGGTTAAAATATAAAGGGCACTTAGAAAACATTTCTTACAATACGCTAATTGGTGCACAAAATAAGGAAACTGGTGAGGTAAATAAAGCGTATGATTTAGATAGCACTGCTTATGATATCCCTGAATTAATGATTAAATGGAAGAATGAAGGTAGACCCTGGGTGGTAGTTGCTGAGCATAACTATGGAGAAGGTTCGGCAAGAGAACATGCCGCATTGTCGCCAAGGTTTTTAGGTGGACAAATGATTTTAGTTAAGTCATTTGCTAGAATTCATGAAACTAACTTAAAGAAGCAAGGAGTTTTGCCAGTTACTTTCGAAAATGAAGCCGATTACGATAAAATATCATCAGGAGATATACTTGAGACTGTTAACTTGGTTGATATGGTCGCGAAAAATGGTAATAATGGTGGAACTTTGGATGTTAAGGTTACGAAAAAAAATGGAGACAATTTCATAATTAAGGTTAAACATACAATGTCTAAAGACCAAATCGACTTTTTCAAGGCAGGCTCAGCAATCAATCACATTGGGAACTTACGTAGAGCCCAACAATAGTTCACATGATGAATGTAGACTTTATTTATACTACTTACTATTTAGTAACGATTTTTAAACAATAATAACTCTATAATGACAACAATCTATAATTATAATACTCTAATGGCAGCTTGGAAAAGGACGATAGAGATATTATTTACGAGGCGCAGACAGAATGCTCAATTGATATGCACGATCTTTGCTAGCAATGTATAGGGTGTTAACTCTCCATAATTCATAGAAGATGAACTCCTGCAACAAAGAGATTGGTTTGATATGTTGCGTATCGACATCAATTTGGGCGCTTATGTTAAAGAAAGATTGAGCATTTTCATCCCGTTCTTCATAGGTGTTGTAATTTACTTGGAAGTAGCGAACCATGTTGATTGTTTTGGTTATTTTTAGGAATTTGTCGATGTTTACCATTTTGTTGGGGCGGAATGACTCAGGACTTTTGTACGTATTATTTCCTTCATAAATGAAAGTCAAGTCTTGCAAAAACAAATTGAAAAATGGGACTACCGGTATGGGAGACTTTTCAGATTGAAGTTCACCAAATGGTGATTCATCCACATATTTTTTCAACTTTTTCCTATAGACTTTGAAGTTGTTATTTGGATGGACTATTTTAGACAAATAATCGTAAAGCTCGTATTCTTTACTATCTAATCCATTCCAAACCCCTGTCAGTCTAGTGATTGCGTGATTTTGCAAAGCAATCATTATTGATGTGAGAGAATTATAGTTTCTAAAGTACGTCGTTGCCAGGGCGATTTTGAGCCACGATTTCAACCTTGCAATACGCTTCTTCAGTGTCATTTGAGGATATAAAATACTCTCTAATACATAGTCACACAATTCGTTTGTGAAATTGACTATGGATCTGACATTGGGTGCCAGACCGAGGGAACTTTTCTTTCCCAAAAAATTCTCGTCTAAAAGCTCACTAGGTTTTATGCCCAGAAAGAGGTGTGATTCGATAAGAGTCAATTGTTTAGCAAGCTCAAGAGGATTTAAATCAGCCAAATTAATATCATTGTGAATAATATTTTGAGGAGCTTTTGCACCTGACATGATCATTTCATTCCACTCAAAGATGAGCCTCAGTGTATCTTCTTTCGGGGAAAAAGTGCTGCTGTTCGTCAAAGGGATAGAACAATTTAGCATAGATCTATATGAGAGGACCAATTTTTCCATATCTTGAAGATTGCGTTTGCTTAAAAGAGATGATGTCCCCAAATTTAGAACAGGAAGTGGGAGGGATAGTGAATTGGTATTCTGACTTGGCAGCTTAGTCAGCTCGTACTCCTCGATTACCTTTTCATCCAGTGAAAAGACAGATAATCTGCTATCCGTACTACTGTTCGAAACATCTGAATAAATCGAACTAGTTTTCAGTTTATTAATAGTTCTGGGAGACAATTGATCCCTAATCATCGGCACTGTGTCCTGGGTTTTTTTGAATGCCACATTCACTGCTGATAACCTTGCTGCTGTTTCAAGAAGGCATTTACCTTGAAAAGGCAGATAAAACGAAACCCCTTCATTGAAAAAATTAATCAAAGTTGGAAGATGTTTTTGACCAGAATTATAATCCCAGTAAGATTCCATCCAAGTCTGAAAAACTTTACAAACCAGCTTCCTCCTGTTTTTCAGCCTCGAAGATCTCGAAGAATATAGGCCAAACTTATTTCCAATATCATTGGCCAACGATTTATCCGTCAAATCAAATCTTGCTATTAATGAATCAATCAGATCTGCTTCAGTACCAAAAGAGTGAAAATTTAGAAGTATAGCATCTGCAAATGTGTCATCCGGCTTATCAACCTCATCAGTTAATTTGAACACCAAAGCTCTAAAAGAGGCTGCAATTAAGCTTCCGTCACTACTGAAAACCATTTCGTTCCCTAACAATTCTTTATTATTGATTATGTTGTGTTCAGGTTCAATTGATCTATTTTTTTCGTCTATTGTAAATGGATCAAAGGTAGAATCTCTTCCAAAAGGTGTTTGATCGAGCATTACACCTTTAAGAAGTTGAGTTCCCTCGTAGGTGAATCCGAGTTCACCTTCATTCCCGGCTCGTATCGTTGAGAACCTCGCCAGTTTATTATGATGTGGCTGGTGTCCTACAGTGTTAAGCAATTCAGATATGAGCTTTTTATCTAAGTTTCTTGTCATGCCTTTTGAACATAGCTGGGTAAATTTCTCTGGAGTTATCTGTATTTGCTTTAAATCCAAATACTTTCTGTCAGTTCCTAAAGGAATATCGCCGATCAATCGAAGATAACTGTTACAGCCATTTATGGAGTTTGCAATCAGAGTTACCATATTTGCAACAATATCTGTTAGTCTCTGACCTTGATCAGTGTAATGGTACCCCTCATCTTTGATTAAATGTTTACTAGTTTCTATTTGGTAATCTTCTTGCAGTGTTTGTGTTACTAAAACTTTCACGCATGACACTAACTCTGACACTAATGATAGTAGTGGATCCAGATTTTTGTGAAGTGTGTTTTCGTATGCATACTGGAATTTCTCCTGAATAATTGCAGAACAGGATTTGCTGATATATAGTAAATCTCGCAGGAGTACTATCACTTGATGAACAATGGTCTCCAAAACCTCACACCCGCTAGGATTGTGCTCAATCATATCTAATCTTCCCAAGATCAGACCAGAATAGCAAAACAACAAGTCATATATCTCGTGTAGCCGATTCATTGCAGTTGGAGGCTCTTCAAGATATATCAAATTTTGAGAAGGTCCCTTTTCCACAGCCGCTAAATTAGTCTTTTCTTCTACGGGGCTGTGATTCTTGCCTTTTCTATTCTCTTCGTCAAAAGACGCTTTTTCTGTGGACCATGTATCAAAGAAAATGAAGGCTTGATTCAGTACTGCAAAAAGTAGCTTTATTAGCGTCTCAATGTGCTCTTCTTTAACACTATGTTTATAATAGTCCGCTTTTATCATCAAATTATACCAATTGGCCAGCAGCGTTTTTCTAGCCTTGCGTATATTGGGTTTACTTTGCACCAAGTCGTTCGACCGGGATACACATTCCGTCATTTCTAGTATTACTTTCACGCCATCTCTTACGCCATTAATATAATCTATATTGAAAGTCTTTCCGCTGTTATCAGGTAGCATGGTGTCATGTGGGTGTAAGAGAAATTTTGCACTTGCAGAGAGCAGTTTCCGTAGAGGTAGTCTTGTTTCAGTCTTTTCTTGGAGATCATAAGTTTTCGTTTGCTCGTTGATTGATTTCACTGTGTCTGAAAAGTAATTGAACGGTACCCAACCCCTTTTAACATTTTTTAATAAAGTGACTTCCCCCCATCCTGATTCATCGACAGTGTGCACAAACGCAATATCATTTTTTTCAAAAGACAAGCATATTGATATGTCATCCGCATTATCCAATGAGTTAGCGCTAAAAGAGTGCACAGCAATGATAAACAAGCATGCATAATTTTCATCGTCCAAGTTCATCTCTGAACTTTTTTTTACAGTATTAGTTCGTTTCAAACTGGTCGAACTTTTGATGAATGATGGATCGTTATATGATACATTATAAAGTTCGCGGTTGTGCAAGTTATCGTTATTCCATTTATCAGTTTCAGTCGCATCCTGAGTTTTTTGACCGTTTAAGATCATTGATGTTCGAATTGCTTTGGCTGGTGAGGACTTCCTCTCTGACGCAATCATTTCCCTGGAGGTTGCAATTGGATTTATCTGAATTCTGCTGATCCTCGTTGCAATTCCCAAACCAGATTCTGGCTCTGTTTCTGTTTCTCTTGCCGTACTTTCTGAGAAGTCAATGCCTGCATCAGCAGTGTCAATTGTTCCAAAAGTCGTATTAAATTCATCCGCTTTGGGTGTGATTAGTTCTTCTGTTTGTATCGCTTCGACATTTAAAGTTGGTGTTAAATCTTGGCCCGAATCTTCATCTGTCCATGTGGCTACTGGTTTTGCATTCATCAAATCATCATGTGGAAATAAAGCAGTTGCGTCAACAGACTGTGCGGTGATGAATGAGTCGTCGCTCAAACTCCGTGATGCCCCTAGATGACCTCCTACGTTCTTAATCATTTGCCTCTGATCAGTTTCCTCGAATTCAAACTCTGTATCAATGTATTGTCTATCTACCAATTCGCTGGACATCTCCAAAGGCTTGGTAGGGGAAATAAAATTATCTTCATAATGTACAGGGAGGTGTGGTGTTGCATTGGGGTGCTTATCCATAGTTTCCTATGAGCCTTCCGTTAACTATAAATTGGTATTATCTAGCTTTTGCAAAATTCAAACCTTTTTTTGTTTATTAAAGAGCATTGAAATCTACTTTCTACATCATATGTTTTAAAGCGTTCTTTCGCGTAGCAGATTTCGATGTTTATTCAAACGTACCCGCGAATCTAAACTGCAAGGACCTCTCAAGTAAAAAAAAAGAAGTGTCAGTATGAACTATGCAAAAGACAGGCAGACCTACGTTGGTTTCTCATTACCTACAGTTTTCCATGCAATCGATAATTACTACCTTTGTATTTCTATTACACTACTACTTCGTAATTGAAAGTTCTGAAGTAACTGAAAACACGCGACTATAAATGATGACAGCATTCTTGAAGCTGACGCTCTTCATAAATCCCATGGAGGTTTGCAACATAAGATGCTTAGTCCTGGCAGTAGCAATAATAAATGTGCGCCGGTCTCCAAGAGACATGATTCCTTGTTTACTATAAATGTAAAAAACTTAAATAACTATTCATATCGTGAGGGGAAATGCTACCACATATTTCCCCTTTAAAACGCTCAAGATAATCTTGAGCTTCGTTGGATTTCATTCATTACCTGAAAGCCTTGTAACCGTTCTTCGTATAAGGCAGCAAGCTTGCTTACTTTATTTCCGACCTTGATATCTGAGTATCCTTCAGCAGAAAATTTGATGTCCTTGCCCACGTTTGAATTCAATTTCTTTTTTTTTGTTAAATCCTTATCAAATTGAAGAAACTTATCATCAATTTTCAACTCTGTTATATTTATGTCATGTTGGGTTGATTGTTGAGTCAGATCCCTGGAAATATCAAGGGCTGGAGTATCTGATTCCTCGGTGACCATTTGGCTTATTGATTCAGGGATATTTGCTGTCCCTGAGGTAGCGGATGCTATTACCGGCGATACTAGCGAGGAGGAGGATGAGGAGGAGGAGGAGGATATTCTTGAAGAGCTGCTGTTAGGTGTTTCTGATACAGTAGCCGTTGAGTCGCTATTTACACGTGAAGAAGAATATATATCTTCTCCTGGTTTAAGTGAGGTGCTATTGGTATTTTCTACTGAAAGCGTTGATGTAGAGCTAGTGCTACGCCTTGTTTTTTGTTGGCAGGCAAATGGTGAAGTCGGTCTAGACGGCCGAACAGTTTCAAGGTTTCCATATTTTGTAGGACTGCTTTTTCTTGCACAGGGCACTGGGGGTGGAATCATTGTTGTGCTGGGCAAAACGCTGCTAACTGGTTGAGATGACAGTGGCTGTCGCGGAGGTAATTTCCCTGTTGTTTTGTTCCTCAAAGGAGAAACTATTTGAGTCCTGCCGGTTCTAGCTCTTTCGATGCGTTCCATGATGTCATTAAAATGTTCCAGTAAATTTCCTATGAATCTAGTTCCAACTGCCAATCTGTCGCTAGTTGTCATCGAGACTTTTTCTTGACAAATGGTGGGTGTTAAAGCCTTACTTAGCGTTCTCATAGTATGGTTTGTTACGTTTGCAGCTTGTAAAAGGGACTTAAATAAGGGGAAAATGGTTTCAAATAAATCGAAGTAGTGATTCGACTTAATAATGTTACAAAAAGTCATGTAAGTGTAATCGTAGTCGTCACTAATAGGTAATGGAATAAGGTCTATTGGTATCAAAGGGTGCGTCTTTGTTTTCAAAAAATGAAGAAACACGGTTGCCAAAGAATATATGTCCCATTGTGATAAGTCAATGTAATTATTTCTCTCTATGATATCCAGCAAAATGTTTACTTTTTTGTATGAGCCTGGCTTTTGAAACACCAATTGATGTGAAGGTGCTTCATGGACCAATCGTTTAAATATCTTATCAAATATTAACTGCCGATATTGCCTTACACCGCCAGACGACAGTCTAGTGAAATATGCTTCGGGCAGAGTAATATAATCATTGAATTGGTAGTCATGTAAATAAACATTCAGAGATATTCTCAATGTTGTGATATCAATCAATGTAGCCAACTCTGTGAGATTTTCAACATGAACCATCGACTGATTATGTGAAAATAAATGCGGTTCCGCATTCTCCGAACTTGCCTGTGGGTCCTGTAGTGGATTGATGCTCAGCAATTTTATATTCATCGCGTTTGAAAGTACTTGATAAACCGTTCTTATAAAGAATGATTCGTGCACAATGTAAGTCTTTTGAAGGAACCCCCGTAGTTCCTTTGGCAATTTCGCAAACATTTTTATTCCGTAAATCCAACTGATTTTTTTCTTTGAGAACCCAGAAGAGAAGACGACAAGCGAGAATGGCCCCCGGGGAAGTTTCCCTATCAATTTATCCATCAGCTCATCTATCAGTAGATCGTATACCTGTTTATCACCCACTTCTTCCGGCGATGGCAGGTATGTTGAATCGAAAACGTAAATTATATGACCCGATATAGGATCTACGGAGTAGGATTTGAAGAAGATACTGCTAACATTTACGTAAAGCATTTCAATGGACTAACTGCTATCAGTTGACAAGGTTACTGCCAGCTACCTTGAATCAAACTTCAGTCAAAAATATGTATTTTGCCTTCATTTTCACAATTTCTTCTTATTTTCTGGATATCATGCTACAACTGTTTCGAAGCTATATATTGGACACAGTAAACAAACCCAACTTGCCATCTTTTTTCAACCAATATTATTTCCGTAAACGGTAATTGCACGAAAATTTGAGAAAAATAAATATTCAAAAAATAAGACGAAAACTCCTCATAGGGGGCTCGAACCCCTGACATTTCGGTTGTCCTCGCTTTTGCTTAAAAGCCGAACGCTCTACCAACTGAGCTAACAAGGATGAGTTTTCGTTGCCTAGAAAGCTTATAATTTGAGCTTTCTCGTATAATACAAGATTTTACCGCTCATTCCAGATCTCAAGTACGTCATTTTCGTACTTTGGGACTATTAAATTCGCAGGACTGTGAAAACCAGCTATATAGAGCCGCAGCTTCTCGACCTCCTCTGCCATGAAATCAACAAAAACTGAATGCCTTGACGTATAGTCTCGGAAAAGAATCGACTTGTGCTCAAACAATGCGTGCTGAAACGAAAGCATATAATTCGAGGCCGACTGATGTTGTTTACATCCGTCAGCCATCCCGGCGTCACACGTTTATTCAGCCCTTATGACTAGCCGAAGCTGCTCTTTCTTGCTCGCGCACGTGGACCTTCTCACGTGATCGCAATCGCCAGTGTCTGGCAATAGTGGCAGTCACTGCGCTTGATCAAATCACGTGATGCTCGGCCAGAGCATCATCGGTGTTCTCTTCGCCTGCCCTCTGTCGTCTCTGAACTGCTTTCCGAAACAGCGCGTTCGCTACTTGACTACTGTCTGTCACCTGTCTCAACGGGCAGCCTTTGAGCACTACCCGCCAGACGGTCTCGAGTGGCATCCCTTTTTCGCGTCTACCGATTCTGGTTTTTTTCATTTACTGACATCACGCTAGAGTGCACACTCCGGCCCTCCAAGTGATTCAACTGCTGGCTCTCAGGATTTCGCAGACAAGAGCGCGACTCAATGGACTCGAATCTTGTGCTGTTAGCACCCTGAGAACCAGTGGGCATTTAAGAACTCATTCAGCTGAACTGAGTGGGCCCTGCGACGTCTCCGGCGAGAGAACGAAAAAGCAACACTTTTCTTGACCTACTTGCCAAGAACGTTAATCAACCCCATCCCTTTTTGGAAGGGGGCAGGGCCCATCAGCACTCTTATTAGGGCACTCATTGACGTATGCCGTATGGCCTGTGACACTTTAGGTGCAATTGGACCGACCCTTGCACTTTTCTGGGCACCTTTCCCCTCATTTCCCCCCTCCTCGCCTCCATCTCCTCGGGCTCGCTCCCTCCCCCCTTTTTGCTTTGTTGTCGGAACCAGCAAAAGAATCATCGACCGGGTTACCGCTATTTTGTCTTTCCGTATTGTCACTCGGTTTCCGTTCCTGTGCTTTCTGTGCTTTCTAAAATGTGCGTCGTGCGTCGTGCTGTGTGCTTTTGGCCGTCTCGGTGTCCAATTTCGGATCAGTTTTCCGTAGGGCTCCCCTCCCCTATCGGTTTTGAAACCAGCACAATTTATTTTTGCTTTGCTTCTTTTCCTATTTCGGAAATGGATCCCTTATTGGAATTACGAGGGTCGCGTCCTCAAGATAAATTTATAGATAAAAGAGTTGGAGTTTTGACCCTTTTTTAAAAACACTACAACCACTGGAAGAAAAGTTTTTTGGTTGCAGTCGGTCTTGAAGATTTAGACAGTAGCGTTCTAGTGTATAAGTACAGTGTCGTGTAAGTGATACAATGCACAGAACTTATTCTTTGAGAAATTCAAGGGCACCAACGGCCTCGGATTTGCAGAATCCGCCACCACCACCTTCGTCCACCAAGAGCAGATTTTTTGGTAAGGGTGGTATTGCGTACAGCTTCAGAAGAAACGCAGCAGGATCTTGGGGTCCAGAACTGTCGAGAAAACTGTCTCAGCTGGTTAAAATTGAGAAGAATGTGTTGCGCTCGATGGAAATTGCGTCCAACGAAAGACGTGACGCCGCAAAGCAATTGTCCATCTGGGGGTTGGAGAACGACGACGACGTTTCTGACATCACCGACAAGTTAGGTGTCCTGATTTACGAGGTCAGTGAACTGGATGATCAATTTATCGATCGTTACGACCAATACAGATTGACGATGAAGTCCATTAGGGACATCGAGGGCTCTGTGCAACCCTCGAGAGATCGTAAGGACAAAATCACCGACAAGATCGCCTACTTGAAATACAAAGATCCACAGTCCCCCAAGATCGAGGTGTTCGAGCAAGAACTGGTTCGTGCGGAAGCTGAGTCACTTGTCGCGGAGGCGCAATTGTCTAACATTACCAGATCCAAACTGAGAGCTGCTTTCAATTATCAGTTTGATTCTATCATTGAACACTCTGAAAAGATTGCGTTGATCGCGGGCTACGGTAAGGCTTTGCTGGAACTGTTGGATGACTCTCCTGTCACTCCAGGTGAAACGAGACCTGCCTACGATGGTTATGAAGCTTCCAAGCAAATCATTATCGATGCAGAAAGTGCTTTGAATGAATGGACTTTGGACTCTGCCCAAGTCAAGCCAACTCTGAGTTTCAAACAAGAAGAATATGGTGACTACGACGATGAAGTCGAAGATGAAGAAGCTGAACAAGTCGAAGGTGGCCAGCCTGCCGATGAGGAAGAGCAAAGATGGGCCGAGAATGCTGATGTTACCGACGATGTAGAACCAGCTGCAGCTACAGTACAACCAGTCGTCTGAACAAAAGAAGCCCAAATATCAACGTTCATTCCTAATGGGCCAAAAAAAGCTACAAATGTGTCCTTTCTGAGTTTGATTTCTTGTACAAGAACTTTATTCCTTTTTTAATATTAATTAAAATGTGTATTTACCAATTTCACTATTCTATTACTTCTATCTTCTTCTCAGCACGATGACTGGAACTACATTGTAGTACGTGGAAGTTATACTCAATCTCTGATTAAGTCGTGACGTACGAGTATCAAAGAATTGTTATTTAGTCTTTAAAGCGATCATACTGAAAACACTCTGAGTTTACAGATTGTTTATATATCGTAGCACGGTCCGCATTCGTATGTATTGTAATGAATCCTCATACATCCTCATGGGACTCTAATGTATTGGATGGCCAATTGCACAGAAATGTGACTAAGTACTCCAATTTCTTACAAAAATTATCAACTAGTTCACAAGTCGATAAGTTATCGCAGCTTATTAAAAGAGAGCGATCAGAACAATTACAGTCATTGGATCAATTCATTGAAGAAGCACAAACAAAACATAACTCCGCTATTCGCAAACTGGAGCTACAAAGAACCGATTTGACTTCAACTTTATCACAATACCATTCTGCCGTATCAGTGATATCTGATTCAAATGTTGTTGCGAAGACGATAAATTATGATATTTCAACCATTGATGTTGAGGATAAATTAATCAAAAAAACCCTGGATTTTGTTTCTCACGTTAAGAAGTTAAAGAATAACATCTCAGTAGTTCATGGTGCACTGGAATCAAAAAATTATATCTTAGCAGCAAAGTCTATTCAAGAGATTAGAAATGTGCCAAAAGAAATTTTGGAATCAGAGTTTGCTAAAAAGACCGTGCCATCAAGTGAAATACCGGAGGAACCCTCTGTTCTTCTTGATATTTGGTGTGAGCAGTTCAGTGAACTGCTGAGGACAAATTTTTTGAACGCTGCCAAGTCTCAAGATGTTCAGCAACTAACTATGATGTTTAAAATGTTTCCAATGGTCGGGCAAGATAGTTTAGGGCTTGATCTCTATTCTAAATATGTCTGTGATATAATTGCCGAAGAAAGTCGTAAAGTTGTAACCGGTGATATTAAAAAAAATGGCGTATTTGCAAGAGCATTATTTCATCTGTTCAGAATTGTTTCCACTATAATTAACGATCACTCAAAAATTATCTCTAGTTGTTATGGTGTGAATCATATGATTCACGTTATGGAAAAGGTTGAGAAGGAGGCAGACTTGCAAGGTGGCCTTGTACTGGATATGTTTACAGAGACAAGGAAAGTGGATCGTTTTGTCAAAGAGATAACTGAGTGGTTCAGTAAAAGAGAAAGCATTGATAATCAAGATGAAAAAAATAATATTGATAGCGATGACGATACTCGTTATGATTCGGATGATATTAATGATAATGAAGAAAATAACTCAACTGTAATTGGTGCAAATGAACTATCGAACTTGGTCAATGAATTTTCTGAAATGTTGAAAACTTGGTCAATGTATGCAAAATTTTTTTCCGCTAGATGGTATGAATTTTCAAATATAAAGGATGTTGATTGTTTGGTTCCACCACCACCCATTCTTGACGGAAGGTTCACATTGAAGCTTAAAAATGATAACGTCGCTACAAATTTTGAGACTCTAATCATGTTCTCCTTGAATAAAGCATTTACCAAAAGCCTATTATTAGAGGAACTTCCGTCTTTAAACAATTTAATAACATTGAAGTCAGTAAAGCATGACGAAGTTTCTTCATATCCTATTTCTTCAGTCTTGGAAGATACAGCACTATTAATAAGAGAAAATTTAATGTTAACTGTGAACACTGGTCAATACCAAATATTTTCCCATTTTTTGGATCAATTGGCAAAATTTTATCAGAATGAGTTTCTAGTTAAATTCTTGCAATCAAAGTTCAAGAATTTGCAGCCTAAATTGACTGTTTCTCTAGCCCTCAAAAAATATGTACCGACAGGCGCAAGTCCCTCGAATTCAAATGTGAACTCAAGAGGTATCTCGCCGTCTATTACTGAAAGTTACGCGTCTGCTAAATTGTCACAACTTGGTTTCAATTTTAGAGGTGCTGCGGCAAACGCTTTAACAAATTTTCAAACAAATTTACAATCCGTTGTATCAGACGAGGAAGCAGTTCTGGCATTTCATCATTTTCTGATATATATCAACACACTTTCGTTGAGTAGACGTTTTGTGCATAAATTGTTGTCAATAGAAATATTGACGGAACGTCCCAATTTATTGCGTTGTAATTTTCCCTTTGAAGACAATGCACAACAGTTAATCACTAAAGTAAATGCGTGTGAAGATTTAATGGTTAAACAAAACAACAAACTTCAGAAATGGGCCGTCAAGTTTTTATTTGAAAATATTGTCAGCAAGAGAATACGAACCATAACAACAAATTGCTTTATCAACGGGAATGATAACAACTACGTATCGGGCGCTGATGATTTCGAGGTTATGCCCGGTATGAATGAATTTGTTAAAAAGTGGAAGCAGAATATGATTCCTTTTCAAAATATTTTGTATGACGATGCTTATACGGAACTACTCACCCTAATAGTGGAGTATATTATCAAGATTGTTGAACAAAGAATATGGTTGTTGAAGGTAAATGAGTTGGGGGCAACCAAGTTGGATCGAGAGCTCAGTTTATTTATCCAGACTATCTGCTGGTTCAATTATACTCTCAGAGAAAAGTTCACCAGATTGACCCAAATTGTCTTGATATTGGGATTCGATGATGACAATTTTGACGTAACCACTGGTGATATTAAAGAAGAGCTCGTTAGCAGCATCAAATGGGTACTGAGCCCTCAAGACCGTATAGAAGCAAGAAATCTTAAAATTGATAAAAGACAATAAATAGAATGCGTAAAGTATAATCTCGATGCCAAATAGGTCTTCTAGCGAGTTTTACGTAAATATGAATCAAAAACTGAAGTCGTCATTATCGTCACATGATACGTTAAAACTTCGGAATGGAAGACCTTCAATGATGAAAAATAAGAAATTCGCAAATCATCATGTAAACAAACAGACATCGAAAGAAGAAATAAATAAGACTTTGGCGATAGTATCGCGGGAGCTTGAGGGTTCATATACTGCAGTTACCCAAGCTTGTTGTCAGTTCAGTGGCTTTACGTTGTAACAGCAGGTTTCAGCATCTTTTAAGAATCTACGCTAGTTCTGAAAAGAAGTCATAAAGCAGAGCGGAGAATAAAATACTTCGAATTTGCCTTACTCTGATCAAGGGGATAGTTGAAGGATTACGTATCAGTCTGTGCGAGGTTATAAATACTCTCGACTTGACGGGTCGCCCTCTTTTTTTATCAGAAGGCTTTGGGAGTGATTTTTCGCAATGGAAGCTGTTCATAAAGCTTTAGCCGAACCCAATACAGTAGAATCCGAAAAATATGATAGCACATCTCCAGATGTTCGTAATAAAATAAATGAGCAGGCCTTCGATGCTTTGCAGGAATATAACACTGGCGATGCAAAGCCTGCGTCAATCAGGGATGGAGTACCGTCTGATGAGCAGACTGTGGACGAGGACAAAGAAATGCAAGAGGGAGTTCATCACTTGGTAGAAAATGAAGATTTAAAGTTGGATTTACCAGATAATCTTGATAGTGAGGATTTTTCAAAATTGCTAGTTTTTGATGAAAGGCACGACGATGACTTATTTGCAACACATGATATTTTGGAAAAGACAATACGAGATGCGGACTCACAGGAGCAACAGGGGCACCAAGAACAACAAGAGAAGTCGGAGCTTCCAGAGACTATAACACAATATGGGGGAAATGACGAGGTACTAGCCTCCAAAGCAGAAAATAAAGCAGAAGTTAATGTGAGCGGTGATGAAGAGGTAAAATTGTCTGAAGCTAGAGACATAAGCCCGAATCTGACTGCAGATGTAAACAGTACTAGTAGTTCAATGCCAGGCGAGTTGAGCAAATTTTCAGTGAAAGAAGAAACATTGTCTCCAAGGCGAACTTTTTCTGATATAGACAATAACACAATCTCTCTTCAGAACCCTACTAATCCGATTGAGCCAGAGAATACTGCCAATGATACGGGAACGGAGAACGGTCAAATTACAAATTTATCTGCAAACTCGCCTGCCTCGCACTCAAATAGTGGCAGAGAGACACCCGCGGCTATTCTCCATGAAAAGGAAAGTCTTGTGTATCTCAAAAGGCATGACTCGCTGACGCCTATGATCTTTCAACAACATGAATTGAAGCAATTTGTCAACAATGGTGATATTCCCAATTCTGCCGGCAAAGACGCGTTGACTCAAGAAAGTCCGACAGCGTCTGAAGAACAACCAACTATATCAGCTTATGCCAGACTGGATTTTCAAAGCTTCACCTTTTATGTTCAAACATTACATTTGATCATAGGTAGGCGATCAGAGAATGATTTCACTCATAAAGTTGATGTCAATTTAGGACCTTCAAAGTCAATTTCAAGGCGGCATGCCCAAATATTTTATAATTTCGGTACTGGAAGATTCGAATTATCAATTATTGGCAAAAATGGCGCATTTGTTGATGATATCTTTGTTGAGAGGGGGAATACCGTTCCTTTAAAAGATAGAACAAAGATTCAAGTCGGCCAGATTCCATTCCAATTCGCATTACCGGAGCATGACAATTCTGAAAAAACACTGGCCACCCCAGAGGCTTCACAACTACATTCAAGCACGGTGAATGGTAAGCAAAACGGTACGGAGTCGCTTAAAGATGAAGATGAAAAGAAAGAAAAAGATGCCCCTACAAGCCCGAAAAAACCGGTAAAAAAGCAGGTTGTTAAGAAAGAAAAGAAACCTGTAAAAATACCGAAGAAGGTATATACTCTAGAAGAGATACCTCCTGAGTATCGAACAAAACCTACTTTTTCATACTCTGCACTGCTCACCACATGTATAAGAAAATATTCCACTACTAAGGGAATGTCTTTATCAGAAATATATGCAGGTATTCGAGAGTTGTTTCCTTACTATAAATATTGTCCTGATGGTTGGCAAAGTTCAGTAAGACACAATCTTTCTCTGAACAAATCATTTCGAAAAGTTTCAAAAGAGGGAAAAGGATGGCTCTGGGGACTTGATGAGGATTATATAGCAGAAAGAGAGCATCTTAAAAAGAAACAGGCAGAAGCTGCTGCCGCAAAAGCACAAGCAGCACAACAAAGACTCGAACAGCAACAAAAACAGCAACAACAACAACAACAACAACAACAACAGCAGCATCAGCATCAGCATCAACATCAGCATCAGCAAACTAAAAAAGCATCTACGTTAAAAAATACAGTTTCAGCAATGAAGGAAAAGACAGCGGTCAAGTCAACTAATGTTAAACAGCAAAACATATCACAAACTTTAGCTGCGAATAGAGCTGCTGACAAAAAATCAAACATGGATGATCACCAAAGGACTATGAAATATTTACAAGAACAATTAATGATTTTAACGAGGGACAGAAAGGGACTTTCAAAACAAGTTATTGCCAGTATCTTAACACAAGCTTTGGCAATGACCATCAATCAAGTAACGCAGGCCGCTAGAAATAAAAGAATAACCGGCAATCCATTAACGGCCCTTATGGATAAGAATCCGCAACATTTAAATCTGATTTTAGCAGCAGCGGTGAACGCTGCAACTTCCAAGGTTACAAATGGTGAAGTCAAGCAATTAGTGAATCTACCTCAATCGAATGACCTTTCAAAACAGGTGAAGAAATCGGCAAACCCACCAGGAAGTGAACAGCCAACGACATCAGATAACAGTAGCTTACCAAGAGCAACTATCAATACACCGGAAGGCAAGCCTTCGAGTGGCTCTTTTGATCCATCCTCTTTGTCGAGGTTTTTTCAACCGCGTCAGCCGGCAAGGGCACCAGCAGCACCTATTGTCAAACCAACTATTCCGCAAAAGCGCTCAATAGAGGAGGAGGAGGATGAAACGAGCAGTTCGGAAGAGTCATCCGGCAGTGAAGAAGATGAATCAGATGATGATGACGATGGATCAGACGACGGATCAGACGATAGTGAAAGTAGTTCAACATCAAGTGAAGATGAAAATAAAGATAAAGTAGACCAGAATGAAGGTGAGGAAGATGACGATGATGATGGTGGTGACGATAATAATAACGATGAAAGTACTGATGAAAGTTCAGGTGACAGTGAGTCAGCTTCTGATACAAATAACAATCAGGAAGTGGAAACCATTCGGGTAAAATAAGGGTCTTATATTGTAACATTATTCTTTATAGAAAATATAATTTTGGATGTAATATTTACATTAAATATAAACATACTAATGGTAATGCTATGGCGTTCATTTATCTTATTTTTTTTTCCTATTGTTGTATGTGTTTATCCCAATACATTGTTGAAAGAACCTTCCTTTTCTTTCACTTCCCAGAACAGGTTACCTATGTCATAATTACCATGGTACACCCAGCCGGCTTCTGTAACGTGATAAAGATTTACTGAACCACCTGAATAGGCATCTCTATGTGTAGCAGCAAGGATAGATCTCTTGCCAAGGTACAGGGCTTCTTCAACGGTTAAATCCCATTTATAATTCGCATCTAAAACACCGTATGCAAAAGTTTGACCTGAACCAACGCAAAACAGATCACCCTTCAACCTCGTGCCATCAGAGTCCACATAATAGACCGTTGGGCCTTCTTTTTTTGTATAGCCACAGATCATAGTACCCATTGAAAGCCCTGCGCCTTTGTATTGATAAACCAAATTGCTCAATATTTTGGATGCTGCCGCCACAGAGATACGTTCCTTCTCCTTCAATTCGTGAAGTCTACATTGAGAGCCTAACCAAGTTTCCCAATACTGGCAATCCGCCGCACCACCCGCCATGGTACCTAACAGAAAGGGATTGATTTCAATGACCTTTTTGACGGTCTGTGATGCAATCCACGAGCCCGCAGTGGCACGGGAGTCGACTGCGACAACAATACCACCTTGAAATCTGAAAGCCAGGGTGGTGGTGCCGTGAGCAATCTTTATCTTACAATCTGGATTCTGGGAATCATCCGTGTGCGCTCTCAAAAACTGCTGTGGCGACGAGATCGGCGGCATTGCAATCGATGGCGCCATTCTCTTGAATTGGGAACTCCCCATCACGAAATCCTGTTCCAGATTCTCTTCCTCATCATACTGCAGTTCCCTTACCAGGGCATTTGGCGTGGCAAATCGCTCCGCAATTGCCTGCATTTCTCAGTAAACTTTCGTATATTTCCACCTACTTAGTGCTTCTGTTGCGCCTAAACTGAACACCTTACAGCACTTCACTTGTCAAAATATCCTCTGTATTCTGCAACTTTGCGCAGATCTGCTCTAATTCGCCACCCTTTTCATACCCTTCCTTCTATGATATCACGGTAGCTCTACTATCATGGCATCCTACAGTTACCCGTCCTGCGCTTTCGTTGAAAAACAGTCTTCTCTTTATTACATTCTCAAGATGGGGTCACCCGCCTTTTCAGAGGCTCACCCGGCTTATGGTTTTCTGTGACTGTTCTAAATTACAGCATCCGTGCCCCCTGGCACCTTGAAATACACTGGTGTATGGGTATGGGTGTGAGTGGCAGATTTGCACTTTCGTGAGACAATGTGCACACGCTGCAGATTGCGAACGACTCCTCCTGTAAAAGCCGGAGCGAGTCAACACCCATTCATCTCCGTGCTTTTTTTGTTGCAGAATTTCATTTTATAGCCAGAGGGACGCTGAAAAATAAGATGTGATGGCTCGTGTGTAATGATGCATACCGCTGGTAGTATAGACAATTGTTGCAGGTAGTAGTGGTGATGACAGTGGTAGTGTGGGAAAACTCTTCACGAATTCTTTCATGGGTGGGTAGTGATGGATTATTCTGACCTCAATTGATGCACAAGTTTTACAAAGTTACTGTTGTTACTTAGGTACTGCTGTTTGCTGATTCAGATTGTATCATACCCAGAGACCCAGAGCAACATATAACCAAAGATGTCTGACAAAACTCAAAATACCATGCGTGATTTGAAGATCGAGAAGTTGGTCTTGAACATTTCTGTCGGTGAATCCGGTGACAGATTGACAAGAGCTTCTAAAGTGCTAGAACAACTATCTGGTCAAACTCCAGTTCACTCCAAGGCCAGATACACTGTCAGAACCTTCGGTATCAGAAGAAATGAAAAAATTGCTGTTCACGTCACTGTCAGAGGTCCAAAGGCCGAAGAAATCTTGGAGAGAGGTTTGAAGGTCAAGGAATACCAATTGAGAGACAGAAACTTTTCCGCCACCGGTAACTTTGGTTTCGGTGTTGAAGAACACATTGATTTGGGTATCAAGTACGATCCATCCATCGGTATTTTCGGTATGGACTTCTATATTGTTGTTGGCAGACCAGGTAACAGAGTTGCAAGAAGAAAGAGATGTAAGGCTGTTGTTGGTAACTCTCACAAGACCTCCAAGGAAGATTCCATTGCTTGGTTCAAACAAAGATACGATGCTGAAGTCTTGGATAAATAAGCTGATTTGAAATATTGACATATATATATATGTATACAGATATACATTTAGGTTTACTTTTATCTATTGCACATTCAAATTTCTAATTAATTTGTTCCTCCAATTTTGAACGTCCCTTTCAAAAACTGGCTCATTTTGCAATTGAACGTTCTTTCGGTACGCGTTGAGTTCTTGAATGTGTTTGCTTTGGAGGTCAATAACTTGTTGTAATTGTTCAGACCTGTTGCTGAGATAATGGTTATTTATGGCCCATTGATTTAATAATGTCTTCGGTAACGCCTCCCTTAAAATCAACTCCTGGTGTTTCAAGTAGTTATCGATTATCGCGAGTCTTTCAACGTTACACTGGGGATTGTCCAAATCATATATGTCCATTCGTACCCGAGCATTTTTCTTTTTATGCTCTTCTAATAGTAACTCCTCGTTGTATGGTCTCTTCCGGGCGCTGCCATTCACTTCGACGTTCTCACTTCCACTATTATAGAGTTCATATAGCTCCTCATCGAATCTGGACTGCTTATGTGGTTGAGATTCCAGTAGACGCAAGACTTCTGGATGGATTTGATCGTTTGCCATGATTCGTTCTAGTTCAAGTTTCATTCGAGTTTCCACTTTCTCCAAGTGAGTGTCATCTATTTGTGGCTCATCTATAAACGGCAAGTAGTCCATTACCGATTGTTAATCTCTAAACGTAGCTAACCTTCACTTACCTTGCTGTCGTACCCTCTTTGTTACTTGACTTCGCTGGTTCCTATAGAGCTCAGCTTGTAGTTTGATTCAGGGTAACTCCTTTTATTCTGGGTATTGGTTCAGCATATTCACCGGAAAAATCATCAATCATCACATAAAATGAGCCATGAAAAAGTGTAGAGTTATAGTTAACACAAAGGATAATTAGCATTGATTTCGTATTCTGCACCAATGCTGGTTTTCAAAAGATTTGCCTCCACGGGAAGCCCCAAGGCAAAATTGGAGGAATTTTTCACGTATCACACAACCAGTGCTCTTCTCAAGCCATGGATATACCGTCCAAAGAATGCGAATTATTTACTCACCATGGATATGAAGGATCCCAACTCCAACAGGCCACTGCAACCACGTAAGCCCGTGGGGCCATTGTCTCGAAAAGTCCTAAACGACTATATTGAGAGTATACCTGCCAGATCTAATGAATTGGTCGAATGGTTTCGAAATTGGACTCAAGTTACACCAAGAAAGCGTCAAGTATTCAATTACGTTTCCAGTCAACATATCCAGCTTATGTTGGTGAGCTCCTTCTTCAAATTGGGATCTTATGATGAACTTTTGATGAACCTGTACAATAATAAAGCGAAATTTCTGAAAGCACAGAACAATGAAGCTTTTGATGTCGAACATTTTTTTAATACCATTATTATGTGCAAGTTGCATAAAAATCATTTGTGCAATTACAGAGACGCAGAACTTGCGAAGAGGAAACTGATTAAAACCTGGAAAGCAATTACGAATCGTAACGATAAAACTGGCCTTGCAAATGCTCTCGTTTCTGTTTTGGCCAGACAGCAAGGATTTGAAGTTGATCTGAAAGGCTTGTCAGTTACCGATATTGTATTGCCGAAGTTGGGAGAAATCGAAAATACAAATCCATCAAAATTGCTAAATTTCATTCAGGAAAATCGCTACGTCTACCTTATGTTAAGAACTATTGTTGAATTCAGCAACGATGGCCCGATTGATTCAATAATTGAAAACTTCATCTCCTCCTATAGAAGGGCAGCTGAAGAGCTGGGAAAAGATGACATCTACGACAATTACATTGAGTCGATGAAAAATCTCTGGATAACAAAAAGTGAATAATCTCGTTAATCATAACATAAATAGCTATGACTTGTATATAAAGATAAATTGATTTTTACATTACCATTTTTTTTTAGTTAACGGAATTTAATGATTAGTTGTCATTTTTGGCTTTTCAAATAGTATAAGTTTTGCAATTACTGTATTCTAAAACAAAGAGTTTGATTTTTTCGCTGTGTTTTCTTGGATCTAGAGAATAAATGTGTATGGTTGATAGATATTTTGTTTTATCTGTCTTCCCATTATATTTCCTCTTGGCTTTGCGCGTTGCATAAAATTGTGACACGAATAATCTATTTTGTCAGTAAAGAGAAAAAACGGTGCGTATTGAATTTCAGGAGAGCGAATATTCACAGTAAATTATAGGATCAATGAACGCAAAATATCAAATACGCCCTAGAGATTCGCATCAATTGAACAACAGTCTTGAGGTCTGTCTATATAGTTACCCGCCTTTTAATTTTAAGTCATTTTCTAAAATTTTTATCCACTACGCGCGGAAATGTAATATCAACCTCATCACTTACATTCATTATAATTTCTTAATTTCGGATCACCGCTGCACAGTGCTTGATAATAGCGGAAACTGGGGATTGAGCTTCAATTAGGCATATTTGGACATGACTTTAGGGGCCGAGGCTGCAGAAGGACAGCACGATAGTCATGCAACAGCACCGAAGCAGGTGGATGACAAGAAGAAGTTGTCTAATAAGGAATTGAAAGAACTGAAAAAGCGTGAAAAGGCTGCAAAGCGTTCGGCTAAAAAACAAGAGGGTGGTATGAGTATAGAACAACAGCAACAACAAGCCCAAATGAAACGCGAAAAAAAGGAAGTGCAGCGTGAACAGCAATTGCAACAGCAGAGAGATCAACAGAAAAAACGAGAGAAAAAAGCCATGCAAAGCAAACCTTCCTTGAAAAAGAGTACACTGTTTGGTCATTTGGAGACAGCTGCAGAAAGAAGGGCCACATTACTTGCAATAACGAGTGCAATCACTACACCAAAAGCTTCCAGAATAACTGCTTCAGGATTGATGGTGCCAACTATAGCCACTGCAGTGCCAGGTGCAACGGCTACAACCTCTGCGTTATCCGCCCCCAATTCATCTACTTCATCTACCTCATCGACACATGGTGGCTCTTCACCAGGAACTCTTGGCATGGGACTAACAGCAACCAATAATAGCCAGCAGGAAGGTACGAATGATCTTGCAAAGACTTTTGCAACCATGACACTTGATTCAGACGAATTCTCTTTAGTGTCAGGGATTTCCTCTGTCATTCCTCATGCCATCGAACAATCATTTGACTCCCCTCAGATGGTATCTTCAGTCAAAGAGCTTCTCATGAATAAAAACTTGATACATCCTGCAGTAACTCTCCTGACCTCCCAAATATCCAATTATAAGATTGTAGGTTCAACCCCCCGTTGCATAGCAATGCTAGAGGCATTTCAAATAGTTATAAAGGACTATCAGACACCTCCAGGTACCACACTTTCCCGTAATTTGACAAACTACCTGTCTCACCAAATCGATATATTGAAAAAGGCGAGACCCTTGAATGTCACGATGGGTAATGCTATCAGGTGGCTCAAACAGGAGATTTCTTTAATTGATCCATCAATGGCTGATAAAAAAGCGAAGCAGGAATTATGCGAGAAGATTGCTCAATTTGCCCGTGAAAAAATTGAGTTAGCTGATCAACTGATAATAGGAACTGCTTCACATCACATAGAAAATGGTACAACAATCGTAGCTTACGGTTCGTCCAAAGTACTAACGGATCTATTCATTTACAATTCTGTCGATTTAAAAAAGAACTTTAAAGTGATAGTTGTGGATTCACGACCTCTATTCGAGGGTAAAAAAATGGCTGAGGCTTTAAGAAGTCATGGTGTTAATGTTATGTATGGTCTTATTACTGGGCTGGACGACATATTTAATATGGACGTTGATTATGTCTATTTAGGTGCGCATTCTATTTTGTCAAATGGGTTCTTGTATTCGAGAGTTGGTACTGCAATGGTTGCTATGACGGCAAAGAGACGTAATATTCCTGTATTGGTTTGCTGTGAAAGTCTGAAATTTTCCCAAAGAGTTCAACTAGACAGTGTTACGTTCAACGAATTAGCTGATCCTGATGATTTAATATACATAGACTCGAAAAAGTCCGTGAACCTCCACAGTGCCAGCAGCACACTTCTCCACCAATTTTTGAAAGAGCGTGAGGAGCAGAAAAAGAAAACCATTCAGGAAAATAAATCAAATACGAAGAGCAACAATTCATCCTCCACTTCAATTTCAAAACCAAATACCATTTCAGAGCCTTCAGGTAAAACGGTATCAAATATTCTGGACGGTTGGCAAGATATTCCAAGTCTTAACATAGTAAATGTCTTATATGATCTAACTCCACCTGAGTATATCAAAAAGATTATAACTGAATTTGGAGCGCTACCACCATCTTCCGTTCCGGTAATCTTACGAGAATATAAGAGCTCTGCATAATTTTGTATAGAAAGAAAATGCATTTTTTATCCTTTCTTTTCAACACTATATATGTATTTAGATAATAATGATTTAATAGCAAGTCAGATAGACATGTTGGACACATCGTAACTGCAATATTTACAACGGAATTTAACAAATTGAAACTAGACTTTGTACCTCATTTGAGAATGTAGTGGTGACCATATACCTCTTACACTATCGTTCAAGGTTTCGACATTATCATTCTTCGTCCTTCTGCGTAGTACATCACCACTTGAATCCTTAAGTAGCTTCAATTTATTTTCAACATTATCAATATTTAAATTCCTCACGCAAATGACCTTCTCACGCCCATTTGAATACTGAGCCCTCAATAATGGATGCCCAGACTTTCTCAATATTTCGAACTGGATATGGGGAAACTTCTGGCCCAAAAGATCCAGCCTTTTCGACACCAAAAATTTACGCATACCTTGGGAAGAGCCACCCCAATTGCAATACTGCAATGTGATCTTTTTGCATGGAAAAACGAAAGCACCTACACCATTACGTGCGATAGAGTTTTGACTTATAGCTTTCACTACCATTGTCCAACACAACTCTAGAATAACTCAAAGCCAGATACCTGTTAGTAATCGTTTTATTCTTCAATTTTATTTCCATCTCAGCTTTTCCATATTGAAATTTTCATGTACTTTCCGTTCTAATTAAAAAAAGATCGTCTGAAAAGATGAGCTCATGCAAGTAAGTGTCTTGAGGTATGTAAGGGGGACATAAGTAATCTGTTCTAGACAGATCGTTGAAAATCTATTCAGGTCGATTTAAATACTTAGGGCAATGTCACTTTTTAAACCAGCTTCACATTTACTTTTATACTCCTTCGTGTATGTATGACACTGTCAGCTAAAGCAGTTGACGACTGAGCTTTTACTAACGGAGTCCACTTAGATTTGGAGGCACTACGTTTTATTCATACGTTGCCTCTCCTATCGCATTTAAATGGCTTGATAGGGAGAACTTCTCTCTACTGCAAAGCAAGGTATTCCCGCTTTTCTTTCAGATGCAAGCTGCATCCCCTATCATTTTAGGTCTAACTGCACCGATAACTCTTGCTGGAGGGCCATTGGCCGCTCTAGCCACGGCCTCTGTTGCAGGATTGACAAACTTATGCTGGCTATTACCCAAAACTCGCAAAATCAAGGAAGAAAGAAAGGGACTTCAGTCAAGATTGACTGGTGAGGAGCTGGAATCGTTTGATGGCCCCTTACGCAAGAAATTTGGTAAATTCCACGGCTTGAGCTTGCTATTTAACTTGACAAATGCATGTAGCATGCTCGTTTATGGTGTCTACTTATGTAAGGGCCTATTAAAACATGTACCTAAATGAGAAATCATTTGAGGCACTTTTCAGAATCGAAATAAGGTATATATATAAAAATGTGAAAAAATGGCCATCTAACACTCATAGATGTAACATACATAGTTGAGTGTGTGTATTATATACATGCACGCGGAATATCCTATGTACAGGTAATGCGAACAAAATGTAATAGAGAGGTTTAAGTGCGGAAGAGAGGTGTGTTGCATTATTCAACAATTTCATTGACTTCGGCCATTGCAGCCAGCTCAGCCTCCTGTGCTAGTGCTTTATCCTTTGAACCACTTAGAAATGTTGAAATATTCGCAGGTGGTAGAACTGCAATCATCATAACGATATATTCATAAACGGCCTCCGGAACACTTCTTTGATATATTCCCAACAGATCCGCAGGATTCGGATAGACGCTTAGTGCTTTATAGAATTTGACTGCCGATTCCAGCTCTTTACCAGGGCTCATAGATAAACGCTCACCAAGCTCAACATTTGATGTAAATACTTTTTCTCTGTCAGCGGGATTTATGGAAATCGGATCGCTGGCCAAATCTTTGCTCAAGTGTTGACTAACCAGCTCCAATTTAATTTGCTTTGCCTCATCTTTCTCCTTTTTCTCCTTCTCAGCTTGTTTCTTTAACTTATGCTTCAATTGCTTTCTGAACTCTGGATTGCTTCTTCTTTTGTAATCAAAGTAAACAGCATAACCGGTTAGCGATACCGCCGCGATCACGCTAGTAATGGTTAACGCACGAGCTGTGGAACTTGTGTTGGACATTTTTTTTATATCTTGTACTGTATATTCCACTGTTGGTAGTAGAATTCCGATGGTCCACTCTCAAATTCTGTGACTCTATTACGACCCTTATCACGAATCTTTACAAACTTCTACTTTTTTAAAGTTCAATCAACTTCCCATGCACTTAATTTCCATGAGAATAAAAAATTTTCACATCACGTGTAAAATCTTTAACATAAGATTCTCAACTCATCGAAGTGTCAGAAAGATATATCATCGTGCTCGTTGCGGTATATTGTGATTGTTACTGAAACATCTCAATAATAATAGTAGTTCGATTAGTGCGGTATGGTTGCTAAGAAGAGAAACACGTTAAGAAGCAAGGCTGAGGCTGCAGCGGCCTCAAGAGGGACTGCTGCGCAAGCTCTAGCGGGATCGGGGTTGGAAGGAATTGCAGGAGGTCAAGACGCCGAAGCTACTCAAAATCCACCCCTCAGTACATTCCTGTATCAGCCGAGGGAAACCAAGAAATCTAAGCAACTCAACAAACAGCAGACCTTTTTAAGCAAGGTCAGGGAAAGGTCAACCAACAGTGATCCTGCGCTTGCTGGAGTCTCTAAATCAGCAGTAAGACGTCGAAAGAGACACATGAGGGAAGATCTAAAACCCAAAATGAATGATCTGTTGACGTCTTTGGGCCAAGAGGAAGATTTGAAAGAGCATGTGACTGCTGAACAACAGGACGACGACAGCACGAAGGAGAATAAGCGGAAAGTGACAAAAGTAGTACGTAGAGAA
The DNA here is from genome assembly GCF_013402915.1 of Zygotorulaspora mrakii. Taxonomy (NCBI): domain Eukaryota; kingdom Fungi; phylum Ascomycota; class Saccharomycetes; order Saccharomycetales; family Saccharomycetaceae; genus Zygotorulaspora; species Zygotorulaspora mrakii. Next base: position 350,042 of record NC_050719.1, read on the forward strand.
GAGTTGCCAGAGATAGAAAGTGCATTTGTACGTAGAAAAAAGAATGAGCCAAATATTCGAAACCAAAGGGGTGCCAAAGCTTTGACCATAAAGGAAACAACAAGAATGGTTGAGGTTTTAAGTAATAAATCATTTCAAAGTAATACTTTCAGTTCCTTGCGTGATGTAATAAAAATGAGAAATAGGTGAAACACGGGTTTATCAATACAATACCTGCATTTATACAAGAGAGTTGAGGTAATTCTCTAGAGCATCCGCAAATACCAGCTCGCCGAATTTTTCTATTTCGCTTTCGTCAAGTTCCTTATTTAATATACTCTGATACTTCGTTTCCAATTCTTTGTCGTCGCCTTCTTCAAAAAGGTGTCCGTAGTCAGCTGCATCTAGATCCAGGTCGACTATTTCTCCATCTTGTAAACCGAATGCATTCGATTCAGGTGGCATAACAAGAGAATTGAGTTCTTTCCAATTATTTTCAACAACTTTGGCAGCAGTGAGTTTACTATCCTTTTGCTCTTTCATCCGCGAGTCTAACATTTTCTTATATATTTGCCGTGCAGCTTGTTTTTTCTCAATGACATTATCTAGCTGATCGATTAAGAGTTTTTCGTTGATTTCAGCTTCTTTAAATAGCTTGTTGAAGTCGATTCTTAGATCACCTGTTCCATATTTACTATTCTGTAAGAACTTAATAATTTTCACAAACCATGTAATGAAACCTTCAAATATACCTTCGGTGTCATTTTGATAAACATCATGAATAAATAGTAGGAATGAGTCCTGATGTTTTGTTACTAAATCATTAATACTTTCCACAACGTTGAATTTTAGAGATGTGCCTAACCTTCCGTCAAATACATTTGATACTAGCTTTATAAGGTCATTCATAAATCTTTCAAAATTTTTCAAAGCGATATCAACACGAGCCACTTTAAAAATCTTGACCATAGGCTCATATAATAGGGTAAGCATTGATTTCAGCAGTTGAGATAACTCAGGATCCTGCCACAGTCTCCGCATTAGTTTCTTATCCCTCTCCCTGATATAAAGTTGTAAAAGCTCCTTCACGTTAGAAAAATATCTGTCACCCATTTGATCCTCTATAAAAGGTAGATCACTTGAAGAGCTCTGCTTTGCTTTCCATGTAGAATATGACTCGATTACTTCTCCAACAGCCTCATGAGACAAGTTCCCTAACTCGCCGTTTTTGATTAGAAGAACCAGCGAGAATGGTACGGTAGTCTCAGCAGATTCTTTATGTACAGCCTCCATACTGATTATTTCATCATTTTCGTTTTTGAAGACACAGTCCTTTAGACATTTAATGACTTCAGACGACAACGAAGTCTCTTGCTGCATTTTTTGCTCCAACGCTTGTATTACTTTCTCTTGAGATTTTAAGTCATCAGAAAGCACAGTGGAAAACATGGTTTGTAAAAGAGACTGACTGCCAAACGGTTGTGCCATAAATAAATCCATCATTGCTTTCATTATACCTATTGGATTCGTAAACCTCATTATTTGTCCCATTACGGAATACGGCACCAATCTGTTTAGTCTTTTAATCTGCGTGAAAAACTCGTATCCGCTATCGTTTCCAAGAAATACTTGGTAAATTGTCGAAGACACATAAATCTTGCACCACTCAACAAAACTGAATAATAAGGGAGACAAATCCACCACTTTTGTTTTTTCCTTAAGTTCCTGAATAAAACTCAATAAATATTTCTCATCTTTTAAAACTGATGTCTTGAGTGCTTTCATCGATTCTCTCAATTGTAATGTCTTTTCTAGCGCTAATTTTTGAAATTGGACTTGATTCTCAAGATTTGTTATATCTACGGCTTTTCTACGTTCGATGTCTTCTTTCAATCCCTTACTGAAAGAAGATTGGCTGATTGTATCCCCTCCAAAGAAATCAGCAAGACTCGAGCTTGAACTGATCTCCTTGTCACCACATAAAGTTCTTAAATATTGCCTCAGTGATGTTCTCATTTTTTCAGATAGGAGACCATTACTTCTTGATTCCTGAGCATCATGAAATTCTTCGAAACTTTCATCATCTAGTTCATCACTTGTTTCTTTTTCTCGCTTCACAACACTACTTTCATAAGAAACACTATCATTAGAATTCGAATCTTGTTTGCTGTCCGAGCTAGCTATAGAGGCACCCGGTGAATCATTCTGGAACACGGAGATTATTTTCTCTTTTGGTGTGGCTAGAGACTGACTGTAGTCGAAAGAAATTGGCTGAGAGACAATTTCCGCACTCTTTTTGGTGTGACGAGGCAATCGAGCATTTTGCTTTCCTGGAAACTCATTTTTTAAAGAGCGTTTGAGCTGCTTGAAATCATCGTAGCTTTTTGCAGTGTAAAATGTCTTATCTGGATTGTTAACATTTATCAACTTCAAAATATAATAGTGTAGATATTTCGAATCTTTACTTGTATTATGACTATCAGTTATGCCTAATTTGGAAAAGAGAGCTGCAGGGGACGCGGGCTTGCTGAAGGCATTTTTGACCCATTTAGAACTAAACGCTGCAGGTTTAGGTTCAGAAGGAAGCCTTTTTCTTCCAAAAAGAGAAGAATCGTCAACGACAGCGACTATATTTATATCCCAGCCATTGATGAAAACTGGCTCATTTGTATAGAGATATTGCAGGCTTTCTCTTGTTGGAATAGCAAATTCCTCGACTCCAGCGGTCTTTTTTTTCTCGTCCTGCTTTAAAATGAATGCATCTTGATTATAGTATTTCACCTCCTGAGAAACACCTACCCCTGAATTGAAAAGTAATAATACGGTTTTACCCAACTTTTTTGAGATTCTTCGCCTTTTCGTTGCCTCTTCTCGATCATAGCTGTTACTGAAGCCAAGAGACATAAAATGTTCGAAGAACACTTGCACTTTGTACTTCCAAAACTCTTCGTTCTTTGCAATATCCTTTGAAAACATAGGGAATGGCATTATTATCTCTCTCAATACATAACTCAACATTGGGAAATCTGTTCCTTCATCTTGGTTTTTTCGTGAGGTCAAGTTGCCTGTTTTCCCAAGTGTATCATTTTCAGTTGATTTTCTTGATATAGTTTCTGCTGGGGAAGCCATTACGGACATCAACCCCCCTTTCCTTGGTGTCTTGGGCGTACCTAGCTTTGGATCTTCGGCGGAAAATGGATACCCGAATCTTCTCAAAGCAAACTGGTCATTGAGAGCGGATAGCTCTTTATCCAACTGGAATTTCAGCAGCTCTCTCTTCAGATAGTGCTCCTCTGTCGGAGTCAATTCTTCGACCATCCCGATGTCAATTCAGTGCTTTCGTCTTTCAGGACTCAAATCAATGCAAAACTGGCAAAATGATGCGGCAATACACTACACGGTAAAACTATATCTTAGATATATTCTCCTATCTCCAATTCCGCTATGCTCGTCCCTCTATCGAGCAATTTTTGTGGTTCAAGCCCAATTTGAAGCGATGGTAAATTCACACCCTTGCTTTTTCAAACCTGCGAAGATATCGTGTAATATGGTGGGTGAATAAATAAGCATGTGCTTTAAACAATGCAATATTTTCTGCTGTTCCGGTATCATGCAAGAAAATCATTTAATAAATAACATCCACATTGTCTTGAAAACATATCAACATGTCACACGACAGGTTCCTACATGTATAATAAATTAACGTTCAGATCAGTTCATCCAATTAAGTGGTTTCGTGGTCTAGTCGGTTATGGCATCTGCTTAACACGCAGAACGTCCCCAGTTCGATCCTGGGCGAAATCATTATTTTTGACATGAATATGTCACACTTTTTATTGGCGAAGTGGATTGCGTTAAATACAGAGTGCTTCATCGAGAGATGGGCTTTACTTGGAGTCGTCGACGATAGTTTGCCTAGATATTGAAAATAACTTTATGATATACGGGTATTGATACATATAAATCATTGCTGCCTGCGTCATAGAAAGAAGTAAAACCTGAACGAATTAAGATTTAATATCAGGAAAAATTGTCAGTAGTTATACCGAACAATTTGCAACTATTGACCGTGAGAGAACACCTCGAGTAAAGAATTTTCACTATCATTAGCTAATTTCATACTCATAGTGCATGCTGTCAGAAGAGCATTCTTTTTGCAATCTTATATGAAAGAGAGCACAGTTTTATTTCCTATCCATGACACTCCCTCGCCAGGTTCCTGTGCCGCAAAAGCCTCGCAATAGATTTCCAGACCACAAATTTCTAAAGTCGATTGATGCTCTGTCAGAGGTTCATGTGACCTCTTTTCTTTTGCCCTGTCACTGCGAAGGTCCCATGTCTGACTTGCTCAGGTTGTGTCGTTCGGTATCTCTTGCTTTTTCTTTGATATAAGTCTATTTGAAGAAAGCTCGTTCTCTTCACCTGAGTTTTTACCGCTTGTGTCCTTGTAAGATGATTAACACACTATGTAGAAGCCTGTGCACTAATTGGTGGAATCCAACTTAAACGGTAAGAGCGGCAGTTCTTGTAAGTGAAGAGCAACTGGAGTGAGTGACTGCCTACTCTCAATACTTGATAAAAAGGGAAGTGGATCAGATGAGGTCTAATTTGTCTAACATCTGATAGTTTGGAGGGTAGTTTAATTCTCTTATTTTGAGCACAGTCAGCAGCATAAAAGATCCCAAGCCATTGCGAGGACGAGAGACTCTTTCGATTTTTTTTAAGATAGGCGTGCTATCGAAGGCAAAGCATAACTCGGTGTGATGCTGTTACGTTTGCAGAAGCTAACCCAAAAGCACGCTTGAACATGAAGCATTAGAATCCTTTGAAAGGAAATGAAAGTTATGTTATAAGGCACTCGATATTAAGCAATCTTATGAAAAAACTAGGAAATTTCAGTTTGAAGTCTTCACTTTCCTCCTGTTTTCACATTCCCATCAATTACCTTGAATATACTTACTCTCAAACCAGTTTTTTTCATGCTTGAGAAATAATCCGATTGTTTGGTCAATGCTCATAAATTATCGCACATACCCAAATAATCGATAGCGTATCTTCTGCTGTTCTTAAGGATACTTTGATCTTACTGCCGAGTAATTGATATTCATAATTCTATCATACAATAAAGATATGCAAATTTGCTTAAGAGATTGAAGCGGCTAGCGATTTATGCTATCCTAATCTCTGTTGTCGCAATCTTGTGTGAAGGTTTCAGTGCTATTACATTGTCCTCGCAGTCGCCCTTTCCATCATAAGTATTTTCAACTCTTCAAAAATGAGCTCAAGATAGGCGGGGCTATGAAAAAAGCAGTCTTAAAATTTCACCGATATGTCGAACAATTAAAGGGATTGCTACAAATTCAAAAACATATCTCAGTCTAACATTGCAATTGAGTTGCCTAATAAGAATCGCAGACTTATCTTCTTTGACCTAAAAGAGGACAGAACTGTAGTTGCATCCCATACCTGTTATTTACTCTTAGTGGTAAACGATAGAAAAAGGGTGAACAAGGATCGTACTGAAGGTTGTACCGAGAGTTGAAAAGCGTTACTGTGCAACTGCCCTTCAGAAAACCAACGCATGACTTGGGATAGGTCCTAAGAAGATCGTCGAATATTATATTTCTTATTGAAATTTCGTGACGGCATATAGTCATTTGAAATGAATCAGTCGCTAGCTACACTAATAAGAATCAAGTTATTTCAGGGAAATAGTGGTAGTGCACAAGGTTCAGATACTCCAAATACCGATAAAGAAAAGCAAAGTGATAAAAAACCAAGAAATTGGCTGAAAGCTAAGCGGTCCGGTCATAAAGAGGTTTCGCGTTCGAGTTCAGACTCTGATCTTTTGAATGCTTCAACTAATGGCTCTCAGGATTTGGTAGATGACAACACAGCTGAAGATCCCATCAAATCTTCGCATGAAGATGCGGAAGAACAAGAGCAACGCAAAGAAATACCAGAAGGCAATGGCGTTGAAACCATGGCAAAAGGGAAAGCTTGCTCCGATGCTTGTCTGGAGCAGACAACATCTGACAATTCCGTTAGAAAACAAAATAGTCCTTCTGCACTATCTGCAGACGGTAGCAGAAGCCCAAGGAAACAAGGAAAACTGCGAACCTTTAGGGAAAAAATGAGTATTCCAGATTTACATTTTCGATCAACATCAGCTAACCTTCGTCTAGATCGCCAAAGCTATGAGAGGTCAAAAAAATCAGAGAGCGTGCCACCTAATGGCCAAGTAAAAAGTGCCAGGGTGTACAGCATTCTACCATCTTCGATGAGTCCCAAAAGATTAAGTGCTGAGTACTCCTATAAAAGCCCAGCACAACTTCCCAAATATAGCTTTGAGAATGCATCCAATGACACTAGCATGCTGTCTAGAACATCCTCTAATACCTCCTTACTTTCCTCGACGAGGTTTTCGCCGAGAAAAACAAACATAGTAAATGGCTCTTCTACAAGCTCATCGGTTCGTTTCATTGAACCTGTAGTAAATATGTCAAATGGCAACCTTTCAAATGGAACAAAAACAAAGGGAAAATTTAATAGTGTCAGCAATGGTCATACATACCAGCATTCAAAGACCAATTCTGTAGAGGTTAAAAATGCTACGGGAAAGAGTCTTCTCCTCGGGAGAAGGAGAAGTCGGACTGTAGATGTCTCAGATTACACCAGAACTTCGAGCTCTCAGTGGCAGCAATCCGCATCAACGAATAGTGACTTTATTTCATCGATTACTATACATCTCAAGAAGTCAAGAAGCAATTCATTACTTACAAAGTCGCCTTTGGCAACGCCACTAGATAAAGCAAGTTATCAAAATCCTGACGAAAAAGGAAGTGTGAATTCAGTGCGACTGTCAGAAAGTACTACATCTTCAACTATGCCAGGTGCATCCATGACACAACCGACAATTCCATCTATGTCAAGGAGAAGTAGTTCGTTGGTGAATGCCTTGAACAGTTTTGTCAATTTGAGATCCTCAAGCGCCTCGTCCGTAAAAGGTAGCAGCAGTAAAGCTGTCACACCGAAATTTGATCTTAAATTGGAAGACTTTCCTTCACCCCCAGAGCCCGAGATCGATGAAACGCACGCCAACTTTTTACGGCGCCTGACTCCCTATGGTAAGTTTATTGCAGTTATACTTTGCCAAAAAAGCAATGCCTTCAAGGATGAATGTCTGAGGTTTTACCTTTCAAACTTCTTTGATTTCTCTGGAGAGCCACTAGATATCTCTTTGAGAAAGATTTTGATGTTTCTAGAACTTCCTCAAGAAACCCAACAAATAGATAAATTGCTCACAGAATTTGCGCATTGCTATTATCAGACGCACTTAAAAGATGAGGAATACTGCCCTTGGAAAGATGAAAATCAGGTGTACTTTATTGTTTTTTCGCTACTAATGTTACACACTGATTATTTCAACCTAAATAATCGGTCTAAGATGACCAAAAATGAATTTATCCAGCTTGTTCACGAGGATCAACTATCTGGAGGTTGTGACATACCAAAAGATATATTGTTGTATTATTATGACAACATCATCTCAAAGGAATCTCCAAAATTTGATTTTTCCTGTTACCAGGAGTTATTGTCTTCAGAAGAAGCCGATGAACAAAATAGTCTCACAACGGAGAAATCATCAGCAGATTTTTATTCTCCAGTGGCTATTATCAAAGCAACAAGTTCAAATGTATGCCATGATTGTACCCCTTCATCTTTTGCTATTACTGGACGAACGTCCTCTAATTCCTTCTCCTCCTACTTTCCACAAATTCCTGCGTCAACTTCTAGCAGCAATACTTCCTTGGTTCAAGATGATATTGACATCTATGCTCAAATATTGGACGATTCCTTAAAAGGCTTGAATATGTCGTCAGAAGTCGAGCGTCTCTGGAATGGCGTCTCTCTTACTAATAGATTGATTGCTGATGACAATAAATATGAGAAATATTTCACCATTCTCAATGAAACAAAAGGAGGTTATCTGAAAATTCATAAAAATCAAATTGGAAAAATTGCACTTTCAAATTTCGAGACGCTGAATAAAACTGATAATGATTATGCGCTACTGAAGATTGTTCATATGGGGGAGATTCAAAAATTAACAGTGAATAAGAAATTCTCTATAGTTGGATCAGTAAACAAGATATTATGGAAAAAAGAATATGCAATATTAACTCCATGCTGCCTTCTGCTGTTTGAGAATGCTGACTGGGTGGATCCTTCTCTAGTGAGAGATGAGAATTCAGGGACATCCAACTATATCATTGATTATAAAGCGAATGGCTCCATTCTATTCACTCCCCCATTAGCATGTAACGGACTCCTTGCTATTAGTAAGATAAGTGAAGCGGCCAAAGCAAACACAGAGAAACTTGATATTGATGTTGATCCTTGTGCAAATTTGGACGTCTTACCGCGCGATCAAGAATCAAAGGTCAACAACACTGATGATTATATTTTGCATCTATATGCGTCACAAAAGAAATTTATTTGGAAATGTAGCAGCGTATACGAAAGGGATAATTGGATCGACTCGATAAACTTGGTGGCTGCATATGATGGATGTTATTACAACCCCAAAAGTCTCGAGAATGTTATCATATCTCACAGAAAGCATGATGCTAAATTGAAACTTGAAAAACTGGCTAATACTAGAGCTGAAAAGAGTGAAAGGCTTTTAGCGTTTCAACATAGCTTACCGCTCTATAAACAAGCAATCCCTATAAGCTACAAGACTAAAAATGACTTGGCTTCTCAAATAAGACAGCTGGCTGTTAAATTAGAGTGGTTGGTTCATGAAATCGAAAGAAGTCAACTGTATTATGAGATAATTCAGCAAGTAGTGTCACAGTTTGGTCCCTTTGTCAATCAAAATCTCAAAGATCAGGGTAAAGAGTCAGAAAGCGATCTCAAATCGATCAAAGGAAGTTTTATTTTCAATGATGAACTCTTGAATGCTTCTCTCAATCAAGATCGGTCCTGATTCTACGCATTATAGTGTTCGACAGCTTTGCGTTTGATAAAATGAAATTTGCAAAAAAAAGTATTTATTTTCTATGTTAAAACTGAATAAATGTATTTAATGAACTTCATCGCTCTTTATTGACAGTGACCTTTTTCTCGAAATGCTTATCCGTCCTATTGCTTCCTACGTTTATTATTCGAGGGCATCCGTCACGATCCTTTTCCAATCGACAACACTCCCAGCAGTAGTATGCTTCCGTCACGCCTGGTAAACCACATATGATGCAGCTAGTGCCAGTCTTACCGAACGAGCATTGATCACAAATTCTTACTTTTCGCTTTGGCCTGACATACGAGTCGCATATCGGGCATTTGCCATCGCACTTTTCACATAACAGACCGATGTGAACACCAGGCTGCTTCATGCACATGACGAGGTCTAACTGGTGACGAGACATTACCAATCGTACTACCTTAAAATCGTACTACCTTAACGTTCACCTACCGGACTCCTCTGTGCAGTATCTCTGCTGCTCATCTGTTTTTTGAGTACAGTCCTTTTCTATATGGAAAAATGACTTCATTGATCAGAAGTGATCGCCCGAAAGAATTGAGGTTATGTCGCAATACGCAGGCCAAAAAAGCAGATCTAGTCGATGGAATGTTGGATGCAACTATGGTGGATGAACTAGCTGTCTGTCCAATATGTTTGGACGAGATCACTGATTCCATTGCGACTCTGAAGCCATGTAACCATCAATTTCACAAGGATTGTATAAGGAAATGGCACACATATGCTGATGATCTGAAATGCCCTATATGTAGAATAGAGTCAAAACACTTGGAAATGGGGTACAAGCTTGGTGGCTACCATAAAAATATTAAAATTAACTTAGAAAAGGGATTCAACATTAAGATCACCATTGAACAGGCTGAGGACCACTCACTTCCCGAACTTATAGAACAATTTGGTTCAATACATTTGAATAATCAATCCAGCTTGATTAGAGATGCAAGGTGTGTTTTTTGCGATATCTGTGGGCAGGAATGCTCAGGAAGGGATGATCAGTATTGCGAGCAATGTGATTCGCACTATCATGAAGAATGTCTCAGATCATTGGCATGTGAGGTCGGCGATAGAGAAAGCTGGCAACAGTGCATCGGGTGTAGAAATTTGGTGATCAAGGGAAATACAAGGACAGATGCACATCCCCATCTCTTTGATCAACGAATAGTGCGAGAGCAGGCTTTGGAGTATCCAGGGAATAGTGCAGCTAGAATGGTCAGTGCCAGTGAAGAAGAATTAAGTAGGCTTCTAAATGTCAAAACAATGATTCAAACACATGTTCGGGGCGTTTTGAATGAATATTATCAATCTGGGGTTGACGGTATAAAGATCAATAAACGACATTTCACTGAAGTGAACAAAACGGTTTCTAGGAGATTATACAGACTTTCTAAATATAGGTATCAGGAAGATCTAATCAACTATGATACTGAAGCCAAGAGACAGGTTCATATAGAATTATGTAGGTTGGGCTATGTTTATATTTAAGGTTATAAGGTTGGTTTTGATCTCCTGCCAGGCCCACTGGGTCTATTGAATTTTGGTTTGCTTTCAGACTTTTCCAGAGCTGTCTGACGCTTTTGCTCTTCCTCACTAGAGCTTGAAATCAATGATACTTCCAATTCAGATGGTTCGCCAATTTCTATAATTTTTGCAAAAGCTAATTTCTCTTCATTCGTTAAGTAGTTGACAAAGCCCGCTCTATTTGACGCATACACCATTCTATCCTTGACTTTGCTTCCAGAAGGGCAACTGTAAATGAAATAGTGCAGGGAACCATTTTTGAATATTGTATAACTTGGATTTTCCGCAGTAATTCTCAGCGCATACGGTGAGTCAACGTTCTCTTTAGATGCAATGTGAATCTGCTCGTTGGAAAGGTCAATTGTGAAGGACACAGCATTATATTTATTCAATATACTCGAAATAGAGAATCCTTTTGAGTCTACCTCAAACGAAAGTTGGCTTGGAGCTCCGTTGGTTTGAGAAACAAGCTTTTTACCATTTGGGAAATGCTGTGCCAGTTTCATCTTTTGCTGTTGTTGAGCTATCTGTATATTGACCTTCTCCGACTCGGTAAGCACAGCATTTTGACTTGGTCTACTATCATCTAAGATATCACGGACCTCTTGTGCTTCCGTAAAAAGTAGTTGTTTACCAATTGAGTTGGAACCGACTTGTCTTATCAAGGTATTTTTGGTGGATGCATACAGCATTTTCGCTCTCACAGGGGAGCCATCAGGAACATAAGATGCGAAAACATAAAGATTATCTGATGGATTTTTCACAAAGATATAGAGTGGATCAGAATTCAAATTTTTTTGCAATTGTTCCACTGAGTTAAATGATCCATCTCTTTCTACCACGGTCGAATCGGCGGAGATCTTAGCCGTAAAGATAGCTAATCCACTAGAGTCTTCCGAATCATTTAATGTGTCCAGCAGCTCTTTGGTGGCCAATATACCAGATTGAGAGGACATTTTTGTGCAACTTTCTCTTTTTATTCTAGTTCTCACAGGTCAGCAACCCCTATGTGTTGTCTGCCTTAATTTTCGAAATAAGCTGGAAAACAAAATTATAAAAACATCGATTGATTAAAAATGTAATAAATAAATACATACAAAAGAAGTGAAAAAGCAAAAAGAACAAAATAAGATATTTTACATGATTTTCATAACATGAATTCCCTGATCCCAACACCAGTGTTAACCATTTCCCAGACACCACTTTTCCGTCTCAGAGCACGCTTGAGTAGCTTTTTATCCCTGTTTTTTTTAAGTTTTTTTATTGACTTCTTGGTAACGGCGTTTCCCCCATGATTGTTTTTAATATCCTCCTCCGTTTTCAGCCTGAAGTTCCCCTTACCATCTCTGTAGCAGAGCAATTTGATCTTGAAGTCCTGGTTCCAATTTGTAGAGTCGGGCCCCGTCGCAGTCGAGATATCAAGATCCTCTGTGATATATTCCTCGAACGACGTATCGGCGCAAGTGGCCTCTCCCTGAGATTCTGGCTGTGTGCCCGCCTGCGCATCCGCCTGTGCCCTCTGCACGTCCCCCAACGCCGTTTCCGGCGTGTAGCAGATAGATTCCTCCTGAGTCAGCGCCACCTCTTTCCAGAAGTCCTCGTTGATTCCCAGCAGCTCACTTGACGGCATGCTGCAGCTACTGCCGCTCCGGTTGTGTTGTTCTACGGCCCCAGTCTTGGCCTGAACGCTGCCGTGATGAAATCTCTTGGGATACTGCGCGCCGAAATAGAAGGGAGACAAGTAGCCCTTGTCGTACTCGTCCTCCTCGTCGCTCTCGCCGTTATTCAACGGCGAGAACAGCATGTCAGGATCCGTCGTGGCGTCTCCACCTCTGCTAAAATCACTCTGTTCTTCACCTCCGCAAATCCCCGCAGCGCCCACCGTGCCATTCTCGGTCTTCGACCATGGCAGGATCTCCTCTTGTGAGTAAGTACTGTTTGAAAGCTGGAACGATCTGCCATTTTCGCTAGAACATTCTGCGGTGGCAGATGCTGCTGCCGCTTTCAATGATCCCTTCTTCACAGCCATCTATACCACTTTCGTGCACTCAAACCAGGTATTTGGCGTGTCTATCTAGAAATACCCTTCAGATACAACAAAGTACCCTGCAAAGGGTTACATGCTTATATAGGCTGCTGTGGACTAGTAGATACTGAGATTCTTTTTTTTTTCACTATAGTTGACTGACACGAGAAAAGAAATTTCAAGCTGCAGGTCGATGAGCCAGAACGGCTTCTGATTGGTCCACAGCCCAATTAGGAAACTTCGAAAAGGAACTTTCCGTTTTGGGCGTGAAAAAAGAAGAGAGCCTCTTTTTTTTCTTTTTTGCCTCTTCGTTCTGGGAGGATCGCTGAAAAATTTTTGAAAAATTTTGAAAACTGAAGGTATAAAAGAGAGACTGCTAGTAGACGTATACCAGTGATAGCTCCCTTGTAATTAATTATGAGATTCTTCAGTCTCTAGTCTATCTGCATACCTGCACATTGGGTGTAGAGCGATGCCTACGACATTCGCATTTTTTTTGTTCAGTCTGCGCAACCAGACGGTTGTGCTGAGAAAGAGTTCCTGTATCTGCGAGCGCCACAAGTGTGCGACACGTTGCCTGTGATTAAACATCTTCCAAATACCAATTGTTCCGACTGAATAGTGTATTCTACGTGTCGACAACCTATTTAATCGTTAAGTTTCAGCCTTGTATGAGTGGCATCTATCGCACAGTGCTTGTTGCTCAGGTAGCAGAATATCAGTACTCTTTTCCAGCCGCGCAAGAGCGCCCAGACGAACGGATGGCGAAGTCGAAGTCGAAGTCGATTCTGGGGATCCAGCACCAAATGATGATTCTTTTGTCGACCGGGCGGACATATTAGTATCGGGAACGCGGGAGTCATGGCAACACGTTCGGCTTTTTGTGTACAAATTTTTAAAAGGCCGGATAGTCATGGCGCTATTACTGCGAACCCGAGAAGGGATGATTGGTCACTAGACAGCTGAGCTGGATTCTTTGAAGGAACTAAAAGCTACCTGTGCGGCCATCAGGAGATGGCGGAGCGTACTTGATTATATAGTTGCCTCTGTGGTCCTGCGGGAGCGGGAGACGGAAGGCGAATGGGGCCTGGGGCATTCAAAGAATATCTGTGATGAGTTCACTTATTCACACTGTGTGAGTGTAGTTTAATTACCATTCTGTGATCACAAACAAAGCAAAAACTGATTTAATGACTCTGAGAATTCGATTTGTATCTTGACTAAGTCTTGTGTCTTGCTGGAAGTAGCTTTGCGAATGCTGTCAGTGCAGTGGTCATTGCCATGGTGCGGTACCACTGTAACTGCTGCCGTCCATTAAGGGCGTTTATTTTTTCGCCTTGTTACCCGGAACTCTCGAATAGATGCCATGAATGGCATGAACATATTTCTGGCGAAAGGTAGGCAGAAGGGGAGATTGTGCAAGAACGATAAGTTGGTCGTTATTTCAGCGTGCAAACGGCATTGAGACTGCCATGATTAGTCTCAAACTATTTCTGTTAATTTACTTAATTGGTGGGATCACTTTTCTGCCTCTCATTGCTCTAGGAATACTTTATGTAAATGGCATACTGGATGGAAAAGACGAAGGGGTCAGGGAGCAAGCAGACAGCAGACGGCGTGAAACATTGATGGATCCAGATTTCAAGGCTGCTGAATTCGAAGAAGCTAAAGGAGTCCATGTAACGAGACAGGGCTGGGTTAGTGTTACTACCAAGTACTACTATTTTCATACAGAAATTCCATCATCTGCAAACTCAGACAATACATCAGAGGCTGGTGAATTTCCAGAGAGAAGTCAATTGAAGAAAAAGCACAAATTTTATGCTGTTATCAAACATGGAAATCTGTTCTTATACAGAGATAATTCACCGAAAAGTAACCTCATTCATGCGATATCCTTGCAAGACAGTTTCGTGACGCTATGGCCTCGTGATACTAAACATGAAATCCCCGATAGTGCACTTTTTTCAAAAAGAACCTGCATTTCGATTCTTCGAAAAGGTGCTACTTCTTTAAAGAACGGCGAGTTGGGATTCACTCCAAACGAGTCATCAGAGGATGATACCCAAACTGCAAGCCAATTTTTCCTTTACTTCGGCAACAATATGGAAAAAGAAGATTGGTACTTTGATCTCATAAATGTGTCCAAGAATGAGACTACAAGTGGCAGCAAAACAAACGGTCTTATCGATCCAAATGTAAGTGCAAGAGCTGCCCATCTCAGAACAGCTGATATGCTTTACCTGATCCAGACTATCAACTCTACAGAGGGTCAGCTTACAACTAAATGGATCAACGCCATACTTGGCAGACTTTTTTTATCCTTACAGCGAACTGAAACGCTAAAATATTTCTTTCATGAAAGGCTTTATCAAAAATTGTCTAAGGTCAAAAAGCCTGATTTTTTGGATGATTTCGTTGTTGAAGAGGTTGATGTAGGTAATAGCGCTCCGATTTTTACGAATCCAAAACTTATTGAACTTTCACTGGAGGGACTTACAAAGATTTCGTGTGACTTTTTGTATAAAGGGGATTTATCAGTTCTTGTTTCGACTAAGGCTACCATAAATCTTGGTTCAAGATTTAAACAAAGAGAAGTCGCTCTACAACTATCTCTAAAATTGAAGGAATTGTCAGGTCCCTTAATATTCCTGATGAAACCTCCTCCATCCAATAGAGTATGGTATACATTCGAAACCGAGCCAATTCTTGATGTGGAGGTAGAACCGGTTGTCAGTTCGAACAAACTTTCCTATAATATGATCACAAACGCAATAAAAGGGAAGTTTGCTGAGGCACTAAAAGAATCTCTTGTGCAACCTAATTGGGATGATATTGTTTTCTTCAGCACCGAGAAAGATATTTACAGGGGAGGTATATGGGAAAATTACGGAAAGTCAGATGAAGAGGAAAAAAAGTCCTCCACAAATAGTGAACCACCTAGTCATGATAAAAGAGCTTCCTTTTCCAATTTGGAAAAGGATATTTCAAAGAATGATAATTCACAGATATCAAACCGAGAATCTGATAATGACGTTGAAGACACTGAAAAAGATTCCTGTCATGATGATGCATCAATGAAAAGACGCAGTTCACAAAAGATTGAGAATTTTCGAAGAATTCTAAAAACAAAAAGTAAAGAGGAGTTTGATGATGAACACGTACAAACAGAAAAAGCATCACAAGCATCACCTTTTAATGAAGAGAATGATGACTTGTCAGGTTCAAAGAAGTACTTTAAAAACCCCATAAAAAAACTCAACAAGTGGTATAAGGAAGCGGTTAATATTGATATGCTCGACAATGATTCTACCAATACTAACACAGCGAGTGGCGCTGAAAGTAGTGTAAAAAACGTCAATACCCCCGAAATGATATCTAATAGAAGAACTTCAATCCCACGAAGACCCCGCCCGTCCAACATAAATCAGATGAGCCACTCGGCAACCGACTCGCAGCTAGCAAATATTTCTCAGCCTTTGAACTCTACAGAAATGTTTGTGAATAAAAACAAGGATGAAGCGCAGTCCTCTTCCTCTAATGATATTGGTGCTCCACCTTTCCTATCAAACAATTACTCAACGATGCCAGTTCGTGCTTTCGTTAAAATGGAAGATACTAAACAGTTTCCAGGAGAGTACGTAGTAGACCCAAGGGACGACCCAAGGGACGACCCAACAAAATCCGTCTCGCCAATATCTTACCATTTTCAAAGTGAAAATACCAAAAGGCAACAGTTTGAAACTTCGTCGGCCCTCTCACAGTGTAATTTTCAGAAATCTGAAACCGAAATGAATAAAAAGCAAATAGAAATTGTTAAAAATGAGATTGATGACACGAAAAAGGTTCTAAGCACAAGTGCAAAACGAGAAACGTCACATGTATGATATTTAAAAGTAATTTTATTATATATTCCAGGAAGCTAGGCTACCAGAATGATAACCATCCTATATACATCTTACTCAGATTATCTTTTGAGGCCGACTCTTGAATAAGAGACTCAACCTGCCCTGGGACGCTAAGCATCAAGCCATCCCGAGCATCAATTCCTCTTATTTTGTTTCTCAACACCTTGAGGGCCTTTTGAATTGAGTTATCCATGTTCCTATCATACATGATGGTTTCAATGACATTAACTAAAGATACTTCATTTCTTCTCATTAAAGAAACAGTAACTTCACATGATTTCTTAAACGTTCCTTCGGTACCCACAATCCCAAGAGCGTCCTGTAAATTTTGCGTGAACCGGAATGGGACAATTTCTGGTACGGGCAGACGCTTCCCTTTTTCAAACAAGCAATCAAAATCAACGTGAAGCACCTTGCCTGTTTGGATATCAAGTAAAATATTCTCACAATGGCGATCACCCAAACCTAAGATATGTCCGACCATAGCCATAACCGCATACGATCGTGCGTACATGTTTCTAGCATTAAACCAGTTTATAGGATCTGGAAAATTCTCCAAAAACCATTGATATAGAATTGGAGGAAATGTTTTCAACTGCGTTTGATAGAAGCTAAATTTCTTATTCTCGGAAAGATGCTGCCACTGTTCATAGAGACTCTTCAAACTATACTTTATTTTCAAACTTTCATATTTTGTCACTAGAATGGATCGCAAAGTGACGACATTAGGAACAATCTCTAGCAGTCCACAGTCTTCACGAAGAGACAACACTGAGTAAGTAGTAATACCGAGATCTCGCTTCATAGATTCCATGTCCTTACGAAGTAAAAAGTCCATAGTTGTGGCAAACTGCATATACTGATTATCTTGTCTGACATCCTCCTTCTTGCACATAATCCCATATATATTTCCATCGGAACCGACAATATTGATTTGTTTTGGTTTCTTCAAAGATGAAA
This sequence comes from Zygotorulaspora mrakii, assembly GCF_013402915.1. Classification (NCBI taxonomy): domain Eukaryota; kingdom Fungi; phylum Ascomycota; class Saccharomycetes; order Saccharomycetales; family Saccharomycetaceae; genus Zygotorulaspora; species Zygotorulaspora mrakii. Next base: position 367,479 of record NC_050719.1, read on the forward strand.
ACACTTTATAAGATGATCCAAATCTAGCTATTGAAACAGTTCGCTGAAAAGGTTGATACACTTTGAATGATTCTGAAGTGATAACAGATATCATCTGCAAATTGATCCTGACAGGTACTGCCATACCAGAAGGTGCCATGTTTGTGTCGAATTTCAAATCTTTCTCTAAAGATCGTCCACCTCTCGAAGAACCCCGTAGTTCTTTCAAGCAAACTCTAGTTAAAGCAGTTGTCAAATCTGATGCTTCAGCTACCAAATTTTCTGTGCTTCTTTTGGCTTGATTGTATCTATCAATTATTTCTTTACCACGGGATATCCGAGACTGAGAAGTTGAGTTCAGTAGCACCGAAACATACCAAAGCATGTGAGCTGGGTACTCAACAGTCAATCGAACTAAGATGTTCGTTAGCAGTTCAGATGTAGTAGAATGCACATGCAACAGCCTCGATAAAATTTGTGTTAAAACAGAATACCAAATGTAAGCAGGACTTTTGGTCAAAGACTCTTCAACATGCTTGCATATATCGCCTGCAGTTTTTTGCAGCACCTCACGTCGGTATTTTGCTGTTTCAGTCATTGCTTCTGATGCAATATCAAGCCAAAATGTGACAACTTTTGGTAGCGTTTCGCGCACACGAACTGGATTCTTTTCCAGAGCAAGAAGAATGTATGATATCGACTTGAATTCCAGCCTACCGTCTGTAACGTAACCTTCTGCCTTCTTACGTTCGAGCAACCGACTATAATATAAACCAATTGAATAAAATGGTGTATCCCACTTTGGATCAAGCTCGAAAATATTTTGATACTGCTTTATTATTTGGTCGGAAGCAGAGTTATTTGACAAATCTAACCATTCCGTGTACTTAAGTAATACGATTGCTCTATCTCGTGACTTCAATGAGGTATCATCTTTATACTTCTGATGGATTTCTTGAACTAACATCAGAGCTCTCTCATTTTCACCTTGCTTCCATAAAATTTCCGCAAATTCTAGCTCTGTTTGAGGATAGTCATCCTTGAGGCAGCGCATTAGTGATTCACTTGCTAAGTCTAGCCTGCCATTATCCCTACAGAGCCTTGAAATACTAAAAAAGATATCCCCCAGGTCATTTTTTGCGTAAGGCTCATTTTTCAAAAGGCCATATGTTTTTTTCATTGACAATACATAGTGATTAGGCTCAAAATCTGCACCTATTCGCTTTGAACGGTAGTTGACAATATCTCTTTTAGTTTGGTAATCAAACTCGTCGATACTGGATGACAGCAAAGATATGTCATATAAACTATGAAGCTTCATGAGTAATGTTTGTTTTTTGAGTAGCGTTGTGGCTATAGTAGAAGTTGTGAAGTGGGTTCCAATTAGTTTATAACACTTTTCCATGTAATCTGATACCTTTTCTGATTCGTTGAAATGGGCATAACAGAGAACTTTGGCAATATTATACTGTAGTAAAATCTCTGGATCAGTAACGTGTTTTATGCTTTCAATCTTCGTGAGCCAGTTTTTTAATACTTCTATATTTCCCTCAAGATTTGCGCCTTCCAAGCCCATTCGATACCATTGACAAATTTCTGGATCTAATTCAGACTTTAGCTCACATGTGAGAGGTTCAAGCTGCAAAAGCAGTTGACTATAAAGTTGATGATCATACATGGATCTGATCATTTTGGTTGTTGTTTGAGGAGCGTGAGAAAATTGACCCAGAACCCCAAAGCAGTCTTGAGCCATGCGCCAATTGTCAGAGTATTTTAGCTCTTCTATCTTGGAAACAAGATTTCCGGAAGTAAAAGATTTGAGCATACCATCAATCGAGTCCACATCACCTATCTCTTCGTAGGTGTTCTGTAGTGATTTTAAGATGTTCGATCTAACCTCTGATGTTGCGCACCCTTCTCTGTAGCACTGCTCCAGATAAAGGGCAGAACGTTCAAATGAACTGGTCTCCAAAGAGCGTTGAGCTAACAGCGCAGAGGGAAATTCTTGCAGAAAACGGTCGATCCTTTGGAGCATACTGCTGTGCCTCGACTCCTTTATTATGAAGGTCCCGTTGACCCTATTATAGTTCTGTTTGAATTGAGTTGCCCACTTTTTACAGTACTCAAAGACGCCAAAGATAGACTGGTAGCACATTTTGAGGGAGTCAATTTGCAGGTGATTAAGACCATTAGAGTCATAATCGAAGATAGATTTAAACTCCATGATAATATTCTGCATTATTTCGGCATAGATCGTGAATGGCGCAGCTTTGATAATAATATCCATAGATATGTAGGGCAAAAGAAAGTTAGAAAAGGAGCCGTCGTCTTCTCTTATTAGTGATGAAAAAACATGCAATGGGTGTTCCTCCGATGTTCCTGTCTTGAGAATATCCAAACAAACACTTTTGATCCACGGACAATAGCCCTCTTTGAACGCAAATGATGGATATTGCAGGGGAGCGTATTCTTTCCACGACTGAGCAAGATAAAGAGAAGAGAGCAAAGGATACAATGTGGTCTTGGATATGGTATTAAACTTATCCCATAATTTGGCCTCATTTGGATACAGCTCGGCTTTTTCCACTTTCCAGGATGCTGAGCTCAGTCCGCAATACTTGAGACTTTCTTGCATCACCAGCGCAACGAAAAGTTGTTTGCTGGGGTTTTCGCTCTCCCAAAATGCTGGGACTAGAAAATCATTGATAACCCATATCAAAAACTTAATTGTTTGGGCTTCATCATTGAGATCATATACCTTGTTTTTAGTGGACACACCTCTGTCGAGCTTGAATTTTGTAGCGTCCAATGATCCTATCATACTAATGCACTTCGCGCAATTTTCACACAGTACCCTATCAATATTCTTAAATCTATGAGATAAATCAAGTAATGCTCCCAAGATGAGCGTGATATTTGAAGCTTCGTTATGCTTGTAAAAGATATCCGACGAGTGTTCGGATTGTTGTCTCCTCAAATGAAGCTTTAGATCATTTAATGTTTGGTGCAACACATATTTGTTATTGCTTTTCATATTATCACAAAAAATTGGGGTCCAGTCTGTATTACTTTGCACTTTGCTAACAGATCTCGAAAATGCACCATCTCTCGACAGAATATCAATTTCAGACTTCATTACTAACGTAAGCGTAATATATGGCTTGATTTTAAGTAATAAATTGGCTTTGAATTTGATTAAAATGTCAAATATTTCATAAACAGTAGTTCTGAGTCTTGTATCAAAAACGTCCCAACTTTGGAGTATAAAACAAATTAAGCCATCGATAATTGTTGATAATTCCTCTTCGTTCAATCTCATTATTAGCTGCTTCCAGCATTTCAAAGAACAATGCCTCACTTCACTGATCTCCAATCCAGTCTGAAGACATATACTTATCTGAGCAAGAGCAGATATAATGGCTTTCGTAGAGGCCCATTTAATAAGAAATAAGATGCCGTTGATCACTCTTAATTTTTCATAATAACTCGTTCTCCCTTCCACATCATGGATATCGCTTGAGAACACCTGAAATATACCCAATATATTCTCTTGCAGCTTAGTTTGAAAAATTCCTTCCTGTTCGCTAGACCATTCTTTGATGTTTTTATATTTTGAGCCATGTCTTTTATCTTTTTCGAAGTTTGTAACCAAAAATCGAAGGGATCCAATTACCATGTTTTCATTTTCGAAACTAGTAGTATCATGGGTGTCCTCTCCTTTGCACATTTTCAATACTTCGGTTAGTGTTTTATAATCGGGCAAGTAAGCAGATATGTACTTTTTCTCGAATGAGGGAACCCTATTCATGAAGAGCGTCTCGATTGTATCAACAGAGAAAAACCCATATTTAACCAGGGCTACTGCAAATATTTGCCTACTATTTTTATCTAGTAGCATATATTTTTTTTCATTTATTGCATTTGTGTCATTATCACACATTATTCGAGCAATTTCATTGAATGCGTCTGTTTTGTATTGAGTTATAGCGTGGGGTATGATGTATCGTTGGTAAATCTCAAGAATTGTTTTGGCTGAGTATCCCAACAGTCTGATGAGTCGCTGAAAGTAAAAATTTCGCTCAACGAGATTCTTACCTACTTGTTTTAAAAGCACTGGTAAGATAGGAGACAAAAGAAGATACGGGGTCTTGCGCAAAGTTTTTGCCATGTGCTTAATTTGAAACTCCATCATGATGTGTGCTGAATAGTCATCTGAATTAAAAGTACTGATTAATTTTAAGAGCAGAAAATCAAAAACCTCACCACTTGTAGTCAGAGCAAGTTGGACCCAAGTCATTACTGAAGTCTCAATCATGTACAAATCTTCATTTTCCTGTAGGAATCGAATTAAAATAGCCGTGTGTTGATCATCTGGATTGTTTAAGTTAGTGATGTTCCATAATGGTATCAATCGTGATGAAAGAGATCGGAGATACCTACTTTGAGTTGGATAGCACTTCTGAATGATGTTGAACTCGTTGTTTTCTAGTGACACCAGATTTCCACTAGCAGGAAGAATGAGTCGTGGGGGCTGATAATGTGAAAATGATCTTTGCATGCACATTAGTATCCCTCCTAACAAGCATTCGCTGAAGCTTTCCAAGTCAGGATGATTAAGAAAGGCTTTTTTGAATAGCTGAAATGTTGCTGACTTTGTCGCGGATGGTCTATCAGGATCGATTGACTGAAATATATTTCCAGACCTCAATTTGTCGCAATGACTACAGACCTCCCATGATTTGAGACCATCGCTTAGGCTCCTTTGAGTTGATTCAAAACATACCAGTCTTCCTAACACTCTTGTCCAAGAAATCAAATCACTATCTTTCTTGGATTCAAAACATTGTTTAATTGAGAAGGAAACTTCATCCAGTAACTTCTGAAAGTCGTTTCCAGCTCTCTCCACAATACCAGGCGCAAGAAAAATCAATTCATAATGTAAAAGAGTGTTTTTGTGGGTAGCATCAAATTGCTTCAGTAATAAAATACGCATGTTATTAAGCTGTTTATATCTTTTCTCAAATGGCTCCATTAAAAGTGCGAAAAAATTGTTTTCATCGGATTCACAACTCCAAATACCATAGGTTTTCTCATATACTAAAGCTTCACGAGGAATTGTTCGTCTTTTGATGTCAAAGACTACTAATGATATTGCTTTATTTGTAATTGGACTGTTAGCGAAATAACCGGAGCTTTCCTTAATTAAGTTGTCCAAGTTGAACCACTGTTCGACTGGAAAATTATCCACGAATGTCCTGAAAAAGTCACTGGAATGGTCGCAATATTGTGAAGTGCACAATAAATATACTCTAAGTACACATTTTGCAATAGCAGAATCCTGACCTTTAACCACAAAGTTCTGGCCTTCCAAGAACTGACGAAGAAGTTCCAAAGTAAATTTTAGCTGTGCTGTAGATACAATTTGAGCATTGGGTATCAACGGAGACGATTTGTTGTACAAGTGCTCGACCACTAACGTTAGATATTGAGCAGATAATTCTTGTAACTCTAAAGCATCCGACGGCATTACAATAGACTCAAAGACGTAAAAAACAATCCTCATGAGTTTTTCAAACTGAAAATTCCAAATATTCACCGCCAGCGACGAATCTAGAATGGTGATTGAATTTCCAAAACAATCCTGCTTTGAGCAAAACCAGAAGCAGAGGACATACAGCTTCCTTAAAGCATAAAGGAGGTCATCAAGCTCACTTCTTGTAGAGAGTAACTGAGTCAATGTACGCTCACATCTATCAAGATGTAAACTACAATGATTTGAGAGTGTATTCTTGAAATGATTACCATATAATTGTGCGCCGATCTTGCACCATTTACCCAGTTTTCGTCGTATAAACCACATTCTGTGGTAGTTCTTATAGTTACTGATCGAGAGCGAGATAAATTCATCAAAAATGATTGTTATATCTATCCCCTTACCTGAATGTACCAGCAAGTACGGATTTGTTCGTACTAATAAATCCAATGCATCTATAGTTTTTGCAAAAATTGAATCGTTCTGCATAAGGTTTGCTCTTTGATCATTGTTAAGATTCTTGATAAGTGTTGTTATTATCTTTAAGCTTTTCAGCTCACTATCATTTGACGGTAGTTTTGTTTGTATTTTTTTCGAATGCCCATCAACCGCTGTTTCATTCAACCTTGACTCTCGAATGGCTAGTATCAGTTCAGAGAGGTATTTCACATGAGCTTCCATAACACGCTCAAATTCACTAGTGGTGTGTATATGAGGTTTGCAACAGTCTTCTTTCAACACACGGAATCTTACGCGGTACGGTCCAACGCCAAATGATACGATCTTATACCATTTTGAGGGTGGTTACCCCCAGCGCGCTTAAATTCAAAAACAATTATACCTACTTATACAAAATACACAAGGTGGAGCAAGAGTTGGGCACAGGATAGGCCATGCAAAGTTTACTATAATTTTTTATCATCATTCTAGTATCTGGACTTAAAAAACATGACATTAGCGGGTGCATTAGCAGGAACATTCCAGTTTTTTCTTCGTCGAGAACCGCTTCCATTCCACACTTTCTAGTGAAGCTAGCAGCGATACATTTATCAATTTCATGCAACACCATTCAATATCAACCTGGGCCACTTAATGAGGTGCTCGAACACCTGCTTCTTCCTGGTGTTGATGTTGCTGCTGTTGTTGCTGCAGCTGCTGGGTAGCCGCCGCCGCCCGCAATTCCGCCTCATAGTTTAAAGGTCTCTTGAACAGCAAAATATGTGGTTCAGGGGCATGGCACTCATAATGCTCCCAACCCAGTGATTGCGTTACGCCAATTCCCCTCCATTCGTCTTCTGTCAAAATACGAAGTGTCCCTGTCTCCGAATTGAAGTAATCTGAGGGAATAACCTTAAGCATTGCTTTGGGAAGCATTACGTGCCTGTATTCGTGGGTGTCATCCGAGTACCGCGGCGAATAGTGGATAGACTCCTGGAATTCGAGCACTCTCGCTCTTTCCTGATCTGTTAATCGCCTGCCCTGAAAGGTGTGGTGATGATGATACATCCTTTTGAAGTTATTTAAGACTGCAGTGAAACCAACAATTAAGAGTAGTCCACCTCAACCCCAGCACCGATCTGTTTCTCTTCTGAGTTCTCAAACCTCATTGCAATTTCCCACTTGTTTGTCTGTTCGTTTGACCGGAAGAGCTGGCTGCTGTGTTTAACGACTGTCCGGTTCCATGCGTCGGTTATGATAATTTGTCGGACAGTCCGGTTGTGTGTTGACAGATTCGAAAGAGTAAATTGTCCGGATTTCTCTTTGACACTACGCCGCACGGATCGTTTCATTGAGTTTCCAATATCATACCCAAACATGCAACGAAAAAATATAAAAAAAAGAAGCCTATTACAATACTGTCAGTAACTCAATTGAAGTGGCGTTCTTTTAGAAAACAATTGGTCCTGCCGAATTTCTTTAATAGAGAATTTTGAAGATTTTGAAAGTCTTAGAGGCTTCAAAAAAGATTGATTGACCTAGCGCGTAAGGGACCCTCTTTTTTTATGCGTGTGGAATCGTGATAATACAGACTAAGGCATGGAGAGTAACGTATTCGTTGGTGTTAAATTTGGGTCTGCGGCAAACGCCGCGTCAAGCGAATTGACTGGACACATGAAGGGCTCTACAAAACTGCCAAATAACTATGATTATATCTTGATGCCCGTCACTAACGGCAGATACAAGGATACGGTGAGAGCAAGTTTTCAGAAATTCAAATATCGGCAGGGCAATGGGGCCATTCTCATGGATGAAACGATTTTGAAAATTCCAGAGCCTGAATTACAGGATCTATGTATACCACCATTTACTGTACCAGAGAACGAGCCACCTTCATATATTGGACTTTTATCGTCATGGCTGGAGTTGGAGAGTCACGATAATTTGGTGAGGGAAATGTGCTATCAAGTGCTTCTTAATGAATGCAAGTATGCGCGTTTTGTGGGGATCAATAAATTGATTCTTGCACCACCCAGAGAACTATCAGAACTGCAAATGTATTCACAAGTGATAGCGCGCTTGCTGAACCACGAACTAATATATTCAACACCTCCTTTGTTGCTATCGATATCATTACCATTGTATGAAGATAGTGACTCTCTAGCAACTTGGGATCTTTGGCATACGATTAGAAAATTATGTGGCTATCATCCCTCGTTGAGTATATCATTGGCAGTGCCCCGTACTAAGACCCCGTCTCATGTCTTAAATAGGTGGTTATGTGAACCAGTTTCGTGTCTTCTAATATCGTCATCCATATTTGCGACAAACCAATATGCTTATCCTGTTTTACACAAGTTTAATCAGAACTTGATAATGAAATTTCAAAAAATTAATGGTAATTCACTACCTAGTAATAATAGCGAGCTCTGTATTATTTTGCATGGAATGGAAAAATATTCAAATCGAATAAAAGGTGGAGAAAGTGCTTACTTAGAATACATCAACTACCTCTTGAAAAAGGGAGATAATTTATCTGTACCAGGCGATAAAAATAGCCGTTCTTCACAACATGACAATACTTTATTTCAACAGCAACAGCAAAGGCAACATTACTTTGATCTTCACTCACCTAGGTTGATGCCTCCTTTGAAACCACATTCAGAATCCTTAACAAACTATGTTTACTCCGTTTTTGAACAAGATTCAATAAAATACGATATGTATCAAGATGCAATCCAAAAGGCATTACACGATTTGATTGCCTCTTCTAGATCACAATCACTAGTGGTTTTGATAGCTGGAGCTGGTAGAGGTCCAATGGTCGAGAGAGCGATAAGAGCTTCAAAGTATTTGAAAGTCCTGGATAAAGTTAAAATTATTGCCTTGGAAAAAAACAAACAAGCGTGCTTGTATTTACAAAAGAGAAATTTTGACTCATGGAATAACAAAGTTCAAATCATAAAAGAGGATATGCGCCTATGGAAAGATGAATCCATAAAGGTCGACCTCTGTGTAAGTGAACTGCTTGGATCATTTGGATGCAATGAACTTTCACCAGAATGTTTATATACAGTCGAAAGATATCACTCGAAGACCAACACTATTTTCATCCCGCAATCGTACACGTCATATATAGCACCAATAGCGTCATATCTTCTCCATCAGAAAGTCAATGAACTTAATAAAGACAACGAGTCGGTGTGGATTATGCACAATGTTCCCTATTGCATCCTTTCCTCCAAAATTAACGAGCTTTGGACTTTCGAGCACCCTATTTCAGAGTTCGAGCTATCGGCTGCTCCCTTCATAAAGAATGTTGTGACAGAGTTCAAAGTGAAATACAGAGGTGAAATCCATGGTTTGATAGGATTTTTTACAGCGAAGTTGTATAACGATATTCATATATCAACGTTACCAGATGAGTCGATTGTAAAACTGCTTCCAGACTCTGATGTTCAAGGATTGAAGAAATTGAATGTTTCATCAAGCCCTGATCCTTTTATGTATCCATCTGAAGCAGGCGTGAATGTAGTGGGGGGAAAATACAAAAAGTTTAGCCATACACCAAATATGCATTCGTGGTCTCCTTTGGTATTTCCTTTGAAAGAGCCATTTTCTGTTACTGATGATACCGAGCTTTCTGTGTTCATTTCAAGAAATTATTCCGTTCAAAATCGATCAGTTTGGTACGAATGGTCAGTAGAGAGTTTCGTCTACTTACTGCTCTCTGGTGCGTCAACTCGAAGGGCTACCAACCAAAAAGCTGCTTCCCAAACTACGACTTCTTCGCATAAACCTGGCCTACACCGTTCGGGACATCAAGCTAACCCCATAGGATTGTCATCGGAAGGAGATGGTGCTGCTTTCAGTAATACACTTCCTGAAAATGCATTTTTGCCTGTACATGAAAGTGGATGGCAAAGTGTCAACGATATTCATGGATTGAGTAACGGATTTGATGGTGAGGAACGGCCGCTATTTGATTTGGGAGCAGATGATATAGGGAAATTGGATGAAGAAGAGGAAGATGAGGACGATGAGGACGAAGAGGACGAAGAGGATGTTCATGTGCGTGTAAAAACTGGAGCATCTGCTTTGCACAACGTCAATGGCCAGTCATTTTCTCTTCAGTTATAATTCAGATAGAAGTTGCTTTGATATCTTTGTCCTTTCATTAATCCATGTGGCACATTGGATTGTTCACTTACAAATGACTGTTTAATGTCTAAGTAATTATTTATAATTCCACTTAATTAATTACCAGGGATTGGCCTCTATCTCTTCATTATTCCATTGTGGTTTTTGGGCAGTTGCCAATGGTGCATCAAGCTCTTTGAAATACTCGTCCGCCGTTTGAAGGTCGCCAACATCCGTATGATAACTATCAGATACCATTCCCGAATATTGTGATTGCTTACCTCTGTCTTTGTCATCGGTATCATCGTCCACACTGTCATTATCTTGTTCTTCTTCGCCCAGTTTTTCCGAAGAATAACTGTGGTTCTTCCGTAGCCTTGTGTTCTCATCGTGAAGTTCGTCAACGATATCCTGAATTTCAATCGGTAGCAATGGTTGAAAGGATCGGCTATCGATACTGCGGGTGTATGTATCAGTCAATTCAGCTACTGTAGGTAGTGCGAGCAGTGATTTAGGCTGTTCAACCAGGTACGGATCATTCCTCATAGTTTGCGCTTTTACCATAGTCGATAACTTCTTTCTTAGAGTAGAACTGAATTTAGGCTCTTCTGTCTCGTAATTATACTTATCAGTAACTTTTAACAGCTGTTGTGGTGTTAAACATGGAAGTAGTTCCATCGTGGCATCTAGTGAGTCATCATTGGTTAGTGTAGTAGCCACTTGTAACCATTGCAACAACTCGAATACACGTTCAAAATGAATATGAGCTATTCTATGGAATGGCTGATAATAAAACAATGAGTTTGTGTTGTCATAAACGATTGGTACTTCCTGCGATTGGACATTCGTTTTCACAGGTTTAAACGTTGCAACATTTTTTACCGGTGGATCGGAAAAATTTATGTCTCCCAGAGCACAAACAAGGGTATATGGAAATCTCTGCCACATGAAGTCGTCAACTAAATTGGGCTTCGGAACCACCAAATCATTGTTTTTTATCCATGCTTCTAGGCTGGATAAATTCAATCTAATCTGAACGGCGTGTGCTCTTGAAAGCGTTTTCTTCCTTTTATTTTTTAGGATTTTATTAAATAAAGTTGAGGAAAACCATTCGACGGATAAGGACAAGCATTGCTGTTGAAATAATTGATGACTTTGATGTAATTCAAGGACATAAGCTAATGCACCAAAAATTTGGACCACTTTCATGGGAGAAAGTTTCATTTGCTCTTCCAACGAAGGGGGATACAAGTGCTTCAGCATAGTACTATTATAATACGGTAGAGTTTCTTTCTTCTTCTCCTTTTCCAATAAATCATGTTTTGTTTGCTTTCTCTTTTTGAAAAAATTCCAATCTTTTTTGTACAGAGTTTGCCTTACGACGTCAATTGTTGTATATGCAAGTATAGTGGGTTCAATTAACGGTAACAACCGAGCGTGTATTGAGGATGTAATTTCTATCATTAGAGCACGAATAGTATTGACGATATCCTGTAAAACAGTAGCATATCGTTTGAAGAAAAGATCGTCCCTACAGAAATAATAGTAAAGGAATGATACAGCACTGAGCCAATATGATTGAATTACGATATCACCAGTTGTCTCTGTATCAATGGTTAGATCATTAGAAGCAGCCGCTATAATTCTTGTAAGAGACAGATGAATTAGCGACTCTACCAAAGGTTTAGAATTTAGTTTATGATCCGCATATCGTACACATTGGAAAATAAGCGCCGCTGGATAGGTAGTAATATGAGCATACTTCTCAGGTAAAGATATGAGTAAATCCAAAATTTGTGGTATATCATAATCTGAAAATTCTAGATACTGATCTTTGAGCAGCTTATCAAATTCAAAATCCTCTAAAAATTTGGAAAACTTAATTATATTTTTTGCACCGCTGGTATCATTATCGTCGTTAAAGAAGGCATTCTCAGCATCAACCGTCATTCCAGCTAATTGAAGATTTAATTTATCAAAGTCATCATCCTGTTGAAGATGTGCACTTTCGAAAGTGGTGTTACTGTCCAGTTCGGAAGGTTTAGCTGTAAGTTTATACTGAAAGATATTATTCTGATCCAGAAACTCTTCAAAAGAGGATCCCGGTACAACGAAGTCCCATGTATTGGTACCATCTTTGCTAGTCAAGTCGAAATTCAGCTCATCAATAAAAGAAAAGAGCTCAATACAGCAGTTTGCTCTCATCAATTGGAAGCACCACATCAGAGGTGTAAGCCCTACTTTCTTGTCATAAATGTTTAGATCCAAATCGAGCGAGTAACACTGATTGTGCAGAAGCTCAATATAGGGTGCGTGGTTGTATACTATCGTATAATGAATTAATGCCACACCAGTTTTTTTTGTATCGTTGACGTCTCTCACATTTGCAAGCAATTGCGCAAATGTTGTCAGCTCCTCCTCTTCTTCTTCAGCATCCGCCATGAGAAGTACCAAATCTACCCATGGATCTTCATGTCCATCAGGCTTCCTTAATTGTTCTACGGTAGCCTTGATAAGTTCAGCCTTTTCGGAAACTTCCGAAGAGTTTACAGGCAACTTACTACCAGCACCCCATACATCATCCAGCATTACTCCCTGCAACGCAATAGATAAACGCACAGGTCTGTAATATGCAACACTTGGCTTGGATAGTAAGCATTACTGATCATCGTGAATACCCCCACCCTATCTTCTAGTTAGAGCGCTATTTCGCGAGAAATCCCAAAAGAGCCTGGATGAAAAAGAAATCCGCTTCATTACCCTCCTCATTTAGTTTTTTCCCAAAAACGCATATCACGTGACTGGAATATTTTATGCGTTTAGCGGAATTGAATAAGTATCATGTTATACGTATATAGATCTTTTGCCTACCCCGCACCTTACATAGTCCCCCGTATCCCCTCCCCCACATTTTGTGTTCTTCCATAGTCATGCGGCATTGTTCGGACAACTCATCAACATGCACGGCAGGAGCATGATTGCAAACCAGAAAAACGGGAAACTGGACGATGCCCAACGATAGAGCTCCTTTTCCAATTAACTGCTTGGCAGCATCTGCGAGTTTCACATAATGAGGCTCCTAGGGTGAGGCTCCTAGGGTGAGGCTCCTAGGGCGAGGCTCCTAGGGCGAGGCTCCTATTGAATTGTTGCTGGATCGACGCTTTTCTCATAATATAATGTCAAGCGAAATTCAATCGAGTTTGGCCGCACGTTCTTTCATCCGGAATAGGACTTTGCTTGTCTCTGCATCCCTCAGATCTGGCACCACTGCGTATACTAAAAGGTGTGTCTTTATGCTCGGCGATGGTTGTTTCTATATAGTCAATAAGAGGAAGAATCTCGGACATGCAGGTAGCATCATGAAGTCTTGATTTGATCAGTTGCATAATCATTGACGTATGTAATTGTGAGGATAAATCAGCATTCTTCTGGATATATCTCACGCTCCTCTCTGAAACACTCCAGATGAATATGGGCTCATTAGTTCTTGCCTGCATTGCACCGAGCCACCGTCTCTTCGGTGATCAGCAGTAAGGTATCATGGCACTATGGGAGATGTACAGTTGCACATTCTTACTCCTTGATAGTAGAGGTAGGGACCATCTTTCTCTGGATGCATGTCTTGTCGGAAAATACCTGATGAGTGAACCTGCAGCATCTCGATCGTGAAAATGTCACAAGACTATCACAAACCAGCGTTTTTTACCATAATCCCTATGAGTGCGTCTCACTGCTGGGTATTCGACACCGATTCCCGCTGGAAAAACCGATAAAAAAACTCGATTACACCTCTACCATAATCATAGCTGTTGTAAGAGGGACTTCATTGGAACAGTACCGCTGAATGGAATAAAGAACGGAACCAAGATGTGCAATGGCCGAGAAATTCGATGGTCTTGCGCATAGAGACGCTTGGAAGTGGTTGGCCTGCAACTGTTAAAGTCATCCATTGGCTCCAACCGAATGACTGGTCTTGGTCGAGCACTGCAAGGCGCATGACAGCACCAGCGTTGCATGCTTTCATGGCCACGGCAGTTCCCAAGGGAAATGTCTAGTTATGGAGCTCTATGTATCATGCATGTTTACGTAGCGATAATACTGTCGTAAATACGAAGGAGGCAGGGGCTAAGGCATCGAACCCCGGCATGCGCTCCGCGCTGACGCCAAACGTGCATCTAGGCGGGTAATCCACAGATTGTAGAGTACATGTACCACCTAGCCGGATTATTGTAAGATTTACAGAAAAAATAAAGCTTTATAAAACTCACCCTCCAGCGTTTTTATCCACCTGTATCGCATTTGTTGTTTTGGTAATCAACTCTTAGGTTTTCAATTCGTTACCATCAAATTTGCAGTTTATCATGTCGGGCCCCTCAAAGGAGATGAGCATTGTAAACTTAAAGAAATTTGGCACAGCAGATATCGAAAGTATTACCTCCCGCGCTGCTGGGGAGCATTTTGGGAGAGGTAATCGGTCCGGTGGCTGGATCGGCTTGAAAGATCGTGGTTATGAGAGTGAGATAGGAACCGACGAGACGCAAAGTATCGAAAGTACACATACATTTAGAAAATTGAAAAATAGACATGTACAACTTATTTCTATATCTGGTGTCATTGGTACAGCACTTTTTGTTGCTATAGGTAGGGCATTGTACCGAGGTGGGCCAGCTTCGCTCTTGATAGCATTTGCCGCATGGTGTGTGCCTATATTATGCATCACAGTATCGACGGCAGAAATGGTCTGTTTTTTCCCCGTGAGTTCACCATTTCTAAGAATTGCGGCTAAATGTGTGGACGATTCTACAGCAGTGATGGCAAGTTGGAATTTTTGGTTTCTTGAATGTGTTCAAATACCGTTTGAGATTGTATCAGTTAATACGATTATACACTATTGGAGAGATGACTATTCTGCCGCTATACCCTTAGTGGTGCAAATTGTTCTTTATTTCCTCATTTCAATCTTTGCCGTCAAGTACTACGGGGAAGTGGAGTTTTGGCTAGCATCATTCAAAATTTTTCTGGCCTTGGGTCTTTTCCTGTTCACATTTATCACCATGCTAGGAGGTAATCCGAGAAGAGATAGATTTGGATTTCGCTATTTTGGTGATGAACCTTTTAAGCAGTACTTCCCTAATAACGACGAAAGTGCAGGAAAGTCCGCTGGTTATTTTCAGGGGTTTTTGGCTTGTCTCATTCAAGCTTCATTTACCATCGCGGGCGGTGAGTATATTTCAATGTTGGCAGGTGAAGTCAAACTTCCAAGAAAGGTGCTACCCGTTGCATTCAAGCAGGTCTTCGTGAGATTAACTTTCCTCTTCATTGGTAGTTGTCTTTGTGTGGGCATCTTGTGCTCTCCGAATGATCCCAATTTAACTGCTGCCATCGATAACTCAAGACCCGGTGCTGGCTCGTCACCTTACGTTATTGCGATGAATAATATGGGGATAAGAATTTTACCTGATATTGTTAACGCCGCATTAGTAACAGCTGCGTTTTCGGCTGGCAACGCATACACATACTGTTCCTCCAGAACGTTGTATGGAATGGCCTTAGATGGATACGCGCCAAAGATATTCACCAGGTGTAATAGGTTTGGTGTACCAATTTACTGTGTTCTGGTTTCTTTGATTTGGGGTTTGATCAGTCTGCTACAATTGAATGACAACAGCGCAGTCGTATTGAACTGGCTCATCAACTTGATTACCGCATCGCAACTTATAAACTTTTGCGTCCTTTGCGTCACTTATTTATTTTTCAGAAGGGTGTACCTGGCACAGAAGGACAACCTTCCCGCGTTGCCTTTCAAATCTTGGTGGCAACCCTACACAGCAATCTTCGGATTGGTCAGTGCTCTCGCCATGACGCTGATTCAAGGCTATACAGTCTTCTTCCCAAGCTTATGGGACGTCCAGGACTTTTTATTTTGCTATCTGATGGTTTTCATCGATCTCGGCATCTATCTGATCTATAAATTCGTCTGGTCACGTGGCAGAGATAAATTTAAAGATCCCAAAACTGTTGATTTCTCTCAAGATTTCAAGGAGATAGAAAATCATGAATTGGACAATGCTTATGAAAAGTTCATCTATTATCAGTCGCAATCTCGATCCGAATCAATTGAATGCACCTGAGTCTGATTCTCGTCGGCATTTCATTCCATTTATTCATTTGGTATTTTGATTATTTTTAGCCCTAAGCTGCCACGATCCCGTCGGGATCACATATGCGGCTCGATAACAGAAAAAAAACTGTCCAATTAACGCGAAGATGCCTATCGTACCGAACCGAAAGAGAAAGAATAGAAAGGATAAAAAGAAGGAGGCAGTTTGCCGCTATGGCACAAAGCCGAAAGACAACGGGAAAAGGCAGGATTTCTACTGGCAGTTTCCGCGTGGCAGTTTGCGTATCGTAGATTGGTTGTGATTTTTTCTAATCAGAATATTAACCAGATATTATCTTATCTCGTGGCTGTACTGTACGGATGTCCGGCAGAGCGCGATTGAAGAGTCATTCAGCTGAAAGGCGTTCAGCTGCCGCACTTTGGCGTTTTGCCCTCACATTTTTGGTCGCCCTGACTACTCCGTCAAGTTGTGCAAGTGGATGGGTTGCTTTGCTTGCAAAATGCGCCGATTGCGAAACATGCCAACGGTGATAGACGCTGATTGAGTTGTTCCACGTCTGAGGAACGTGCGCTATCGTTTGCCTTTTATGACACAAATAAGCATAGATTAGAAAGGGCGTTCCTGTAGTACGTCTCTTGGATTGCACCGTATATATAAAGATGATGACGAAGTATGTAGAGTTTTGTAAGCTAGTCTTGACTCAACAGAGGTGAAATATACACCAAGGAGGTATTCCCGTGGAGGATGGATAGCCTTTTTTTAAACAAAAGCCCGGGAAATAGCATTTACAAATGTCACAAGAATTGTAATGATGTATCGAAGAGTAATCACATTTATGATAAATGCAAGTTGCAGAAACTGAAGGAGATCTTTGATTTTGATTATCTTATAAGGGACTGTAATGAACCTCAAGTTGCGAAATGCTGCCATGAACATAGAGAAAAGACTCGTATCAGTGATAGCGGTGAGGTACGACATTACGCCAACATGTGGAACCATCGAACTGGCGACATAAAGGAGGACGACTACTTATACGCACCGTTAGAGTGTGTTTCTAGTTCATCGTATCCGTTATCATTGCCTCCTCCCCGGTCAGACGCAGATATTGTGCCTGTGTCGTCGTCGATATCGTCATATCAGCCAAACACGTTGAGTAACATTGGAACAGGTACGATTGGTTCATCTAGCAATAAGGATATCGATACTTACTCGTCGGATACACAGCGGCAATTGCTTTTGTACGATTTATTGTCGGGGGATATATATGATAATTAAATAGTTGAAATTGCATTTTTCTTATTATTGGCTTAAGCTATTCCACCAGTTGTAAACATCCACTCCAAGACTCATGAAAAGAGATTTAGAGCTCTTATAACTCTCTTCATTCTCATACCAGTTCTTCAAGACTACTGTGAGGTTGTCATCATTTTCCTTGATATAACAAAGAATTCCATTGTTTAATTTAAGTAATCTCTCCTCAATAATATTTCGTGTCTTTTGAGAGTTTTCAAAACTCTTCAAAAAAGCTAATATTTGTAATTGTAAATCCCATTTTTTATCCTGCGGTAAACCATCAACGAAGTTCTCGTAGGTTTTCTCATAAATATTTGTTAAATCTCTACTGTTGTTTGATCCTTCTGTTTTATTAGTATTTTTGTTTCCAAATATCCCTCCCATCATATCAAGCCCCCGTATTCTTATCCCCGAATCATCGTAATAATGAGTATTAGCTGCTCCAAAAAGTTGATCCACACCGTTGACTACCAATTCCAATGGAGTAACACTGTCATTTTGCAGAGATATATCGTGTGAGGGAGAAAGAGAGGATTTGATCGTTTTATCGTCCTTTTTTAGTACGACATAGGAAAATGATTCTTTTTTATTCTCTTTCCCCTGGATCTCAGGATTTTTGAAAGCAGTTCTATAAAAGCATTCCATGCTTAATCGTAGCTTATAGCTCAGATCTTGCAAGTATTGGGTGTCCCAAATCTTTGAGAAGTTTGGTTCACAAACAATAACTGCAAGAACATCACCATAGTACCAAAATAATAAATGATATTCTTTTCGGTCACCGGTGTCTTTATCGTAATATTTAACGCTTTTAACTTTATAGCTCGTGGGTAGCATTTGCGAGCACAGTGGTGATATAAGAAACCCATATCTTGAATTTGTGTTATTTGAATCGTCGATGTCATCTGTAAAAGGGTTGTCACTTCCCGATTTACGCCATTTCGGTACGTAGTCCATAAATAATGACATACTTTTTGATATTCCGGCAGTGTAACTAACTTCTTGTACCGCATCGTACGCAAAAGTAAATGGCAGTGTTAAGTTGTGCAATAGGACCTTCCCCTGTTTTTGTAAATTGAGCTGAAAATCAGTCTGTGACTGCTGGGTGCCAGTGCTTTGCGCTTCTGTCGTGAAATCATTGTTTGATTCATGCGAAGTATCCAAACCTTCAAAAGCCTCCTTATAATGAGCGGCCCCAGCCAAAACATGACTAGATAAGAAGTCATAGACCGCGTGCTTGTGATAAATCCAGTTTGATAACTCATTAGTGATTTCTAAATCCGGGGAGAAATGTCTTACCAGGCCATATGTTTTGTAACCCAGCTTAATTTGCTTCTTGTGTTCTACAACCGAATTTTGGCTTGGTAAGTGATAGACAAGTATGTCTTTAATTCCTAAGTAGCTATCTGTCTCTAAAAGAATACTCTGTTTTACCATAGATTCCCAAGACTCTTCTTCAGCATTGAATTCTAACTCTGCTATTTTACAAGAATGCGGCCACAGTCCTGTAATTCCTCTGCGAGCAATGACTTCAGGTCGCAGAACAATATCATTCCAAAATGAAACAAAATGCTCATTGAGCGAAGCTGTTAGCTTTCTAGTATCCTCGATATTTTTCAACTTACCATAGTTCAAGGTGAAAAAGTAGTAGCAATACCACATTTGTGACATATACAATTGATGTGGGATAGCAAGTTCTGATTCATTTCGAGCAATACTCATGCATATGAAAAATTTCGACTCCACCTTAATTGTCAATATAACGCCAGCATCTAGATCTATTACCTTTTCGCAGCTCTTTTCTCCATCATTAAGTGAGTCTGTCAGTGACCATATACCTTGGATTACACCAATTTTGCTCAATTTATCTTGTAGGGTGGTCTCCGAGCCTGTGAAGGAATGATAAAGCAATAGTTGTTTATGTATGTCTTCCTCATTAGTGCTACGACTAGGGTCAAATACAGTTACATACTGCAACATCATTAAATAATATCGACAAGCTCTCAGGTACGATGCGTTTTGGATTCTGATAATGAGCGGTAATCTTCACCTCTTTTATTATCGTATATAAGCCGTTCGTCATGATTGTGAATCTCTTATTTCTTTATATCCATGATTTTTTCATTCAGGAAAAGTAGAAAACTTCAATATCAAGAGATCATAAAAATTAGAGCATAAAGTGTGAAGAAGAGAGCTTATCAGTAGAGTTGTTTACCATGGTATTGGCTGACTTAGGAAAGCGCATTAACAATGCTGTAAATAGTGCCCTGTCCAACACAGAGGATGACTATGCTACCACTGTTGATGTACTTCTGAAGACTCTGGTGACGGCATTGTTGGAAGCTGATGTAAATATTAAATTGGTATCAAACCTTAGAAATAATTTGAAGGAAACTCTCATGGGAAACAAAGGTACTGGAAAATCTACATCAAATGCGCAGACAAAAAAGTTGATTCAAAAGGCAGTTTTTGATGAATTGTGCAATTTGGTCGACTGTGAGAGTGAACAGCCCTTTCAACCTAAGAAAAGAAAGACAAATGTTATCATGTTTGTTGGTTTGCAGGGCTCTGGTAAGACCACTTCCTGTACAAAATTGGCCGTATATTATTCCAGAAGAGGATTCAAGGTGGGTCTTGTTTGTGCGGATACCTTTCGTGCAGGTGCGTTTGACCAACTAAAACAGAATGCAATTAAAGCACATATCCCGTTTTATGGTTCCTATACAGAAACAGATCCTGTGAAAGTGGCAGCAGAAGGTATTGCAAAATTCAAAAAAGAAAAATTCGAAGTTATCATTGTTGATACCTCAGGTAGACATCATCAAGAGCAAGCTTTATTCCAAGAAATGGTAGAAATTTCAAACGTAGTGAAACCGAATCAAACAATCATGGTTCTGGATGCATCTATTGGTCAGGCTGCTGAGCAGCAATCTAAAGCATTCAAGGAGTCTGCTGATTTTGGTGCCATTCTACTTACTAAAATGGATGGTCATGCCAAAGGTGGTGGTGCAATTTCAGCTGTTGCTGCTACGAATACTCCTATAATTTTCATCGGTACAGGTGAACATATACATGATTTAGAGAAATTTTCTCCCAAATCCTTTATCTCCAAGTTACTGGGCATTGGTGATATCGAAAGTTTATTAGAGCAGTTTCAGACAGTATCGAATACTGACGATGCCAAGGCAACGATGGAGAATATACAACAGGGAAAGTTCACATTACTAGACTTCAAAAAGCAAATGCAAACAATCATGAAAATGGGTCCATTATCAAATATAGCTTCAATGATTCCAGGTATGGGTAATATGATGAATGAGGTAGGGGAAGAAGAAGCTTCAAAGAAAATGAAAAAAATGATTTACGTTTTAGATTCAATGACAAAACAGGAACTAGAATCCGATGGAAGAATATTTATAGATGCTCCAACACGAATGGTTAGAGTAGCAAGAGGTTCCGGTACTTCTGTTTTTGAAGTTGAAATGATTTTGATGCAGCAGCAAATGATGGCTAGGATGGCACAATCCACGAGAGCTGCCCAACAGGGTGGCGGAATGCCAAGTATGCCGGGGATGCCAAATATTCCTGGTATGCCAAAAATGTCTCCACAAATGATGCAACAAGCTCAACAGAGACTGAAACAAAATCCTGGCTTAATGAAAAACATGCAAAATATGCTTGGCGGTGCTGGTGGATTTCCAGGTATGCCGGGTGCCGGTGGTGGGATGCCTGACATGAATGAAATGATGAAAATGATGCAGAATCCGCAAATGCAACAAATGGCCAAGCAATTTGGCATGAGCATGTAAGGAACTTTTACATAATAACAGTCAATTTGTATATTAATCATTAATTTTTTCAATTACTGAATTTTTTTTCTAATTAGCAAAAGAACTGTATATATAAAGGACTGAAAACGAGAACATATATCAAGGTTGAGAAGAGTGTACAATGGAAAATACTTTATTAAGCTGCATGACATTTCTTAGCAAGCTAGCACATGCAGCTCACTCTTTTTTCCTTTCTGCTTTTGAAGATCTGTCTTTATCAACCCTTGGCAAGTTATCAAATGACACAGTACCATTGGCAATCAATTGCGGATCAACAATCTTCTCCCTGTGTTCGTACAGGATCTTATAACCAGATTTTATAGTCCCCTCTGTAACTTGTAATATCTGGCCAACCTTGGCAGCAGATACAGGTAACTTGAACAGTAAAATGTTAAGATAAATAGAAACCACTGCAATGGTAATCGGAGACTTACCGGCAATTTCTTCGATTTCCTTACATTTTTTAGCGGTATATTCAGCAGCTGTTGTAACTTGCATCGGTAGTCCCAAATGAGAACAAAATCTTGGAATATATGTCAAATTTTGAGCTCCACTCATATTATCAGTATCAATCTTGATAAGACCATCAGAACTCTTTTCTCTTAGGATGGCTTTCATTATTCCTAGTGTTTTGAAAAATTCTTTGGTTTTAACATGAATGATGGATTGAATCTCTTTGAATGTTCTCGCCACTTCAGCACGTCTACATCCCATAAGAATAGCTGCAGCCATTATGCTTTCCGTCGATTTACCCTTGAGTGTTTTTTCATCATGACAGAGCTTGTATGCCTCCTTTGCACAATCTTTTACGATCTTAGGCAGTTCCGCCGCATCACAAAGCATTGTGATTTTGGCAAACACAGCTTGCAGTTCATTATCCTTTTTGTCCATCACATTTTTCTCCTGTGCTCTATTCAAATCCCTCATGGCACGCACATCACCGCTTTCTCCTTGCCCTATTCTTGTCGATAAGCTGTTTCCATCCAACAATGGATTGGACGCCTCACCAACACGACTAGGATCATCACCGTTTTGGTCATCGTTCGAGAAAGTACGCCACTCGGATCGCGTGTCAACCAGTCTGTCAGACAGCACTAGTCCACACAAGGCGCATACAATATCACCTTCGCTAAACCTTTCCGCTACCTTGGGTGGGTAAACTTTGCATTCTGGACAGGTTAGAACAATATTAAGATTTGGTCCTCTTCTACCATTTCTTTCACGGGCTAAAACTGCAGCTGGTGCCGACATACCTTACTTCTGAAAGACCACTGCGTTTCTTCTATTCACAAGTAATCGCCTAACGATAACGCAACTCTCAAAAGTTTTACCACTGTGAGAAGAAGTCTTGCAAGTCGTAGAGGATAGGAAACCACGAAATCCCCCCAAATATACAGATAATTCTTCTGGTCTCTTTAATGATAATAATAGTATTTGTCAGAAACCGAAATCATCAAACTTTTCACATAATAAAAAGCGCTAAAATTCTAGAATGCAAGAGAGCGCCAGCAGAGACAACTAGTAAAGAGAGGTTACACGATCTTCTTTCACCCGGTAAAATAGCATTAGATTATAATAATGATCGAATAAGAGTATTTGCCAGGTAGCAAACGCACGTTTGGATAACCAACTACCACTTTGTGGACAATTTAGGTCCGTCGATGTCTTTCATAATCACTACACACGACACAGCTAGCGTCATTTTCTAAGGATTTCGTTCAAATCTAGAATTGGTCAAGCATTGTAAACAACAGAACTCAATAAAGTGCAGGTATACTGAGTCGCAGTTCCGTTAGCGTGTACTTTAGTAGGTGGTACTGTGTATTCTGAAATGGTAGAATTCTTAGGGGAATCCAGCCAGGGTATGTGGAAGAGCTCGCAGTCCCAGTTACAATCGCCGACAAAAATTGATCTGCAGTCTGTTTCACCTGATGGTTCGCCACCCAAGCTGGGACCCAATCACAGTTTATTTATGGCAAGCATTGGGAATTCTCCAACTAGAAGACGGCTACAGATCGACTCGACGGCTGAATTGAACTCACAAGCAGGCGAGACCGATATGAACGCTGGTGGTAGATCTTCAACAAGAGCAATAGAATCATTGCACCAGAGAATTGATTCACTAACAAACACCAATCTTCAGCTTACAATTCAGTCTAACAGTCTATTAGAGAAGCTCGAAAATGCTCAGCAAAGGGAATTAAAACTACTGGAGAGCACATCGTCTTTGAAACATGAGAATGAGAATCTGGGGTCAATGCTGAACAGAAAAACGCGCAAGCTGAAAGATGTCGAGGAAGAGCTTTATCAGATAAAGTTAGAGCATAATGCGGTGTTGGAGGAGAGGGTAAAGCTAGAAGCGGAGCACAAGTTCACAGACGAAAAAGCAAGAACTCTAGAAAGCAAAATGGAAATGGGATGTGCACAATACGATGCGATTGTAGATTCGCTAACACACTATAAGACACATTATAAAGTGCAAATAAACGAACTAAGAGAAGAGCTGGAGACATTACGATCAGAGCAAACGCAACATTTTGATAAGGTCTGCCGAGATTCCAAAACTCTTGATTTGAAATTGCAGGATTTTGATTACAAGTATGAAAATTTACAGCAGGCGGAAGATGTTCGCTTGCAGTTCTTCAATGATCAGTGTGGTGATATATTAAAACAGTTTAACTTGCATTCCTGGGTCGATCTTTACAGAGAAAGTAAAAAAATGGTCATTGCATACGCAGAACGTATGGAACTGGATCTCCCAAAAAGTTTCACGAAGTTGATTGAAGACCCACTTCTTGTTGACGTGGAGTCAGCATCCTTTCAAATCCCTGGCGCTAGAAGTACTAGTGATAACGCCTGTTCACATCCTTTGAAAGTTCCAAAACTGAGAAACAAATCGCATGGATCCTCAGGTAACAATTCACACACTAAAAGGAGCAGCTTCTACGGAGGTAACAAACAAATACATAACTCACCACTTCCGGGCACTTTACCAGGTGTTCGAAGATCATCATCGAGAAGAGTAAAGAGCTCTACATCGGATATTTCCAACTCTTCGGCAGAATCCTCACCAATAATTACATCTAGCGCTTCGAGAAATGCGTCTTCGCCGTCACCCAGAATGGTGCAGACTCCATCATTCAGGAAAAAAAATGATGCTTAATTTTAGCCTCACTGCTCAATTACGTCAGCTTTTTCCAATCGTCTTTATTGCGGCCAATCATATGTACAATTTTATCGCACATTATTGCATCTCTTATAAGCGAAATCGCAGTATTATAGAGCACATCATTTTAAAACGCAATGTTCTTCTCCAGAAAACAAATTCAATTTTCTTGCATGAGCGAAATGGTTAGATATAGTATCTATACATATCTATATATATATTTATCCAGCTGGTTCCTAGAGTTGCAATTTAAATTACATTTAAGCTCTGCTTTTTTGCCTCGCTTAAGGTTTGAAATGTCAAACCTTTCTTTACTCTGTACAAAAAATCAAAAATGTTCGCACATTTATTAACAACATGGATGATATACGATTGCCGAGTTTTACGCTGCGTTACCACTCCTCGGATGTGACAGCTCTTCAATTCATTGATCTGCGGCCGGATCGTGCTGTACCAGGACTGTTATCAGGAGATGCTTCAGGTCAAATAGCGCTTTGGGACGTTATAATAAGAAGGCCGCTCATGACCCAAGCTATTGAGGGTAGTTCTGAAATAGTTTCAATACAGGTGATTGATGATAACCTTATTGCCATTCTTTCAAAGGATCATAAAATGCGCATCTTTCGATTGCTCAAAGCGACTACAAGTATCATAAGACCGCAACAGGGTTCGCCTAAGCAATCTTCGAATTATGAATTACAGGAATGTTACCACATCCCAATAAATACCTTGAATTTTGCCAACTTTCTAGTGCGAAAGTTAGGAGATTCATTTTACAGATTGATTTGCTGCAATACACAAAATTCGGAATCCATTGATATATACACATTTCATTTATCAGATTTACACTCTTTGTGTAGAATTCACAAAGGTATCAATTTCTATGACCACGTCAAGCCATTGGCTGCAAATTTTGATTCTTCCAAAGTGAATAAATTAGGAATCGTAATGAAGTTTGCCCAAAGGGACGAAATAACGTATTGTGGCTTTGAAAGTGGCTATATTATTGGATTTAGACTATGCGAAAACTCAGACCCAAAAAATCGAAATGAAAATATACACGGCTACGTGGCAAATACTATAGAGGTTGTGTATGTATCTGCTGTGCACTATCCCAATCCCGTCCTTGACTTGTATGCTGGAAAACATGCGGTATTGTCGTCATCAGTCGACGATGTTATTGGTATACACCAAATAGACGTCGATTTTAAGAGACAGCAGAAAGATCGCTATTTATCAGAGATGAACGAATCGGTTGTATGCAGGGAAGATTTGGTATTGAAAGGTGATGTTTCAAGAAAAGTTCCACTGTCGCAAGTTGGTCACGTCATAGAAATTGAAGATTATCTTATTCTGGCGAGCTGGTCGGGGAATACCATAGTAGTTGATTCAACGGGAATGGTCCACATGAAGTTCCTGAAGTCTAAATCAAACGTTTTGGTAAATGAATCTCCGCAGGGATCATTGCAGGAGGATAATCAATTGCACAAAAAGCAAAGTAGCTGTATTAAAGTTTGTAGCATCGCAGGAATTAGCAAATGTCACCTCGCTGAAGATCTGAGCACGATATTAAGCCTCGGGCAACGACGCAGGATCAAACACTTCACAAGTGCATGCTGGTGTTTAATAGGGTATGCAGATGGTAGTATTGCAGTTCAGCATTTATGATTGTTTATAAACACTTGTATTTTTAGGTTGAGCTATTCAACATCTAATTACTGTCTATCAAAAGAATTCAACTTTTAACAAGGTTTCTAATCGGATTGGCACTATTAGTAAAACTGTTTGATCTCTTGTGAGACAAAAGTTTATTCTTTTCCACTATTTCCCTAATAATTAAACTGAGAGCGATGTCGACATTAAAGTCATCCATACTATCTATTGCCACAAAGCCACTCTGCCATTTCATTCCAAGATTCTTACCGGATTCAATCAGAATAGGGCTTGCCATTGGATCATTCACATGAGTGCAGACGATGAGGCACGGAGGTGGAGAATCAGGACTTGAAGGATCGAGATTCAAGGAGTTCAATTTCGTCGTAAAGCTGCGAAGCTGCTTCAACTTCTCACGTCTCTCTTTCTCGGATTTCCACATACTCTTTAAACTGTAAATCAAAGAGTAGACATCGCCCTCTTTGCCCAATTTCCACCTTTTTTCGTAATCTCGATATTCTGTCCAAGCATCTAATATACAGTTCCTAATAACCTCAAGTAAAGAAAACCCACCATCCGCTAGCTTATCAAAACTAGACCATGAATCCTTGCGTTTGGAATTTGGAGCATCTTCATTACTGGCATTTTCAGGTTTGCCACCAGAAGCTGATGAAGATTCGTAACCTGGTGGGTCCGCACCGCGATTTAGTTCTGGAACTGCACTATAAACAAAAACATAACCATCAACCTTTCCATTTAGTTCTGAAGCTCCTGAAGCAGTCAGCATTGACGTGGTTGAGACTGGTTGTCGTGGACCTTCGGCTAACCCCTGCAATACTCTCTTATCTAGCTTGGTAAATAATGAAACTTCCAAGAATGGCACAACCATGTCTGGTTTAAACCCCGGAGTGTCAATAATATCAATAGATATGGATGAGTAATTCGGAGGCAAGTAGTTATTGTTGGTATTTGGTAGCTCATCGGACTTTATGGATTGAGCTGCGGTCGAGGAATGCGAAGAAATAGAACGCAAAATGTTTGCGTTGGAATTCGTTATACTGTTGTGAAGTTTGGAGTCTATTAGATCTTTATCTGGTTCCAGGTACGAGTAAAAGGGTGTGTCTCGACCTTTCAAATCAACATTTTTAAGCTGATTAGTTGAGCGATTGCTGTGAATATCTTTCACAAAGGTATAGTCGTTTAGGAAAGACTGGTACACCAATGGCGACAATAATACATTTGCTGATACAGACGGTGATGAAAAGATTGGTTCAACCCGCTGGCTACTAGGCGTTCTCTGCATCAGCCTCTCGTGAGCTTGGCCATCCAGCAAAGTCTTAGCTAGCATTGAATGCGGTGTGAAGTCGAATAACCAATTCGCTTGTTTTCTTGTGGGATAGTGAACCTCATGAACAATATCGACAGTGAGGCGGGAAATTAGTGAGCTCTTTCCAGTGGCTTCTCCACCAAGTATGGCAAGTCTTATTGGTCTCTGATTACTCATTGTAGCATCATTTCTCAACTTGTGTAGTTCTTTCAATATTTCCTTCTCTTTTTGCTTTGAATCATGGGTCTGCCGAGTCTTTTAAATAAGGTAAGGGACCCCTTCAAATGTTTGGAAAAAACGTAAAACAATTGAAAAATCGACAGGCACATGTCTCTGGAGAAGCTATATATTGGAATTTTGTATAGCGAGCTACATTTTTTTTGCTATTTTAGTATTCAATGTCGACATGAATTGTCCTATCTGCCATAATAGTGGAAGGCCCATATACTGTAGTCATTGCATGAATACAAGTCCAAATCTGCTGGTCAGACTAAGAATCGACCTGTTCCTTCTTAGAGATATGAACTCAAAGCTCAAGAATCAGGTAGAAAGAATATTAGAGTATGGTTTGAAACGTGTAGAGCAACAAGGCAGGTCGGAAAGTCGAAAAAGTCCTTCAGAACAATCAAAAAACAGTGAAGGGGGAGTTCTAGGCAAAAGGTTGTTGAAGTTAGACTTACTACGTCTGAGAAAGAAGAACAATAGGTTAAGATACAGAATATCGCAGGAACAAAGCCGAATTACCGACAAGAAACGAACAAAAGAGCAGATCCAAGAACAGCTGCAGCTGTCTTCAGGACAGAAAGCTCGTCAAGACAACAATGAGGCATTCAGTGAGTATGAGAGCATTATTGAAGAGACAAAGCTGCAAATTGCGCAAGTTCAAAAAATTGTTACAGGGATGCAGACCTTAAAGCTAAAGAATCTTATAGAATGGTTCGTCGTCCGAAAACGAGATTCGTATGAGTTTCCTTATTCACTTGCATTTCAGCCGTTGGTGTCCCTCAAAAATTTCTACAAGCTTCCCACGATAGTAGCATGGAATTCCATATCAAAGATGTCGCAGTATATTGTCCTTGTCGCAAAAATACTGCAATTTGCACTACCTTTCAAGTTAGGCGATCCATCACCAAACTTTCTTGTGGACTTCGATGACCATGAGGAGCCAACCATCAATGATAACGGTATAGCCGAGTACATTGCTAAGCTGGTGATAAACCTTTTACAACTTTCAAGACATCTCAACCTATTATCTCAAGAGCCACTGGATCTCGTCTGGCTACTTGACCAGTATGATTTAGACACTCTTTTTTATAATCTTATTTCAAATCAAATAATGAAGGCTCGACCCATATCGCATCACTGGACCTACGACAGAGTATTAGCCATTGTCTCGGAAGCATTGCAGCTGTCTATTTATGCTTCCTCCCCTGCATCCCGCCCCACACTGAGTGGCACAATGGCTAACAACACTGATAAATGGTATCTTGTTGGCTAGAACGGCTAGATGTGGCAGCAGTTCCGTGTAGTAGAACAGTTTAACTATATTCTTTTAACTTTAGTACTGAGTTTCTTGCTAGCTGTTCATTACCCGAATTTTATTTGAACGCTGCTTTTTTTCGCTTGTCAGTAATGAATAGATATTTGCAACATCGATCCTGCAGCCACTTTGAAGACCCCCTAACAGTTTTAACTGAACAAAAGTGACAACTGGGATTGCTTTGGTACGTTTTATTATTCTAGATTGACAGATAGAACTAAGCATTTTTGTTTCTGCCAAAGCTAAAGCGATCTTTACAAAAACTGTAGGTAAAAATGGTGTTATCTGACAAAGAACTATTTGAATTGAATAAGAAGGCTGTCAGCCAAGGATTCAAGATTAAACCAAGAACTACGTATAACACTGTTCGTGGTGTCAATGGTCCCTTAGTCATCTTGGAAAATGTGAAGTTTCCTCGTTTTAATGAGATTGTCAATTTGACCTTGCCTGACGGCTCGGTTAGACAGGGTCAAGTGTTAGAAGTGAGGGGAGATAGGGCAATTGTTCAAGTTTTTGAAGGAACCTCTGGAATTGATGTTAAAAAGACTACCGTTGAGTTCACCGGAGAGAATTTGAAGATACCTGTTTCCGAAGATACTTTGGGTAGAATCTTTGATGGTTCCGGTAGACCAATCGATAACGGTCCAAAGGTTTTTGCAGAAGATTATTTAGACATCAATGGTTCTCCTATCAATCCCTACGCCCGTATTTATCCAGAAGAAATGATTTCAACTGGTGTTTCTGCAATTGATACTATGAATGCAATTGCTCGTGGTCAGAAGATTCCTATCTTTTCTGCGTCTGGTTTACCTCACAATGAAATTGCTGCTCAAATCTGTAGACAAGCTGGCTTGGTTAGACCAACGAAGGATGTCCATGACGGTCATGAGGAAAATTTCTCCATTGTTTTCGCAGCTATGGGTGTTAATTTAGAAACTGCAAGATTTTTCAAGCAGGATTTTGAAGAGAATGGTTCATTGGAAAGAACATCATTGTTTTTGAATTTGGCAAATGATCCAACAATTGAAAGAATTATAACGCCAAGACTGGCATTGACGACAGCAGAATATTTGGCATATCAAACTGAACGTCATGTTTTAACAATTCTTACAGATATGTCATCTTATGCGGATGCGTTAAGAGAAGTTTCGGCAGCTAGAGAAGAAGTTCCAGGTAGAAGAGGTTATCCAGGTTATATGTATACAGATTTGTCCACTATTTACGAAAGAGCAGGTAGAGTTGAAGGTCGTAATGGATCTATTACCCAAATTCCAATTTTAACTATGCCTAATGATGACATTACACATCCAATCCCTGATTTAACTGGTTATATTACTGAGGGTCAAATATTTGTGGATCGTCAATTAAACAATAAAGGTATTTACCCACCAATCAATGTTTTGCCATCTTTAAGTAGATTAATGAAATCTGCCATTGGTGAAGGTATGACTAGAAAGGATCATGGTGACGTTTCAAACCAACTGTACGCTAAATATGCTATCGGTAGAGATGCAGCCGCTATGAAAGCCGTTGTTGGTGAAGAAGCTTTGTCTATCGAAGATAAATTGTCTTTGGAATTTTTGGAAAAGTTTGAGAAGACTTTTATATCTCAAAGTGCTTATGAGAACAGAACCATTTTTGAAAGTTTGGATCAAGCCTGGAGTTTGTTGAGAATCTATCCAAAGGAAATGCTAAATAGAATCTCACCAAAAATTTTAGACGAGTTTTACGATAGGTCAAGAGATGATAATGACGAGGATGACGAAAATGAGAATCCTGATAAGAGACCTGGCTCCAAGAAGGACACTCCTGCAGAATCATTAATCTAATATCATTGACGGCATGTCACATGTCTCAAAAAATAGAATATGTATAATTAGATACATAAAAGATGAACTATACTACTTTTTGTTTTTAATGCTGTTCGCCGGTAATAAACAACCATTTTAAAATTAGTGTTTTTAAGGTCTGCTGATACCATACAAGTTGCTCAGCACACCACTACCGCTGGAACTAAGAGGCGCTTTGCCTTGAGAAAGAGGTGGTGTAAACTGGTTAATCAAATTTTTATGC
Organism: Zygotorulaspora mrakii; assembly: GCF_013402915.1. Lineage (NCBI taxonomy): Eukaryota > Fungi > Ascomycota > Saccharomycetes > Saccharomycetales > Saccharomycetaceae > Zygotorulaspora > Zygotorulaspora mrakii. Next base: position 398,570 of record NC_050719.1, read on the forward strand.
TGTTCCATCATCATTAGTTTTGATTTAAATAATGTAGTTGAAGGTAACCCCCCTTCTGTAGAAATCCCCATTAAATTAGATGGCGATAATGACGGTGGTAGTGCAGATGCTGATGCTGATAAAGGAAAATGCTTAGGAACCGTTCTGACATTTTCTAATTCCTGTTCCAATCGTTTTGCATTGTTAAACGCTGCCAATAAACTCGGCAATTCTTTTGATAAATGCGTGCGCTCCATTATGCAAGATAGATCAGTGGAAGTAGACATTGAAGAAGTCCTTGAATGATCACATAAAAAGTCTGTTGGTGATCCATCCCTCCTATCAAAATTATGATCCTGGTCCTGATCTTCTGCTGTCAATAATGAATCTCGCAAAGACTTGTTTTGTGATTGTAACATACTGATATGCAGAGAGTTAAACATGGCTTCAATGTCCAAAAACACACAGAGACATTCGTCAAGCATTGACTGATCTCCTGAAATCTCCGCATCTTGCAATTGCTCAACAAAAATTTTAATAAATGAGCGATAAGATGATATTATGTTAGCATCTGATAGATGTTCCCTGAATGTTTCCAACTCGTGGTCAATAATCAGTAGTTTCGATCTCAAAAAGATACCAGCGATTCTATTCCTCAATAATTTCAGCTTTTTGTTACATGTAAGCCATATCTCTAACAGTAAAGTTACGGGATCTTCCAAAAGCCTTGCCTGTGCTGAATGGATATAATTCCGAGCATTTGAGAGACTATTCAGGCATTTTGTCAACCGGCCAGAAAGCTTCTCGCAATTTCTAATACATTTCAGAGCAACATCCTTATAAAAAGTATCGTCATCTTTGCTGCCACTGAATGTGGTCTTTGTGTCATCCACTCCACCACTGTATGATTCGAATTTTACCACTACACTCGTTTCCAAAGTTTTGATATCCCAAGTTTTCTCGATGAAATACTCCAGTTTCAGGAACTCTATATAGACATTTAGGACTAGTTCACAATTTTTCACATCTACTTCATTAGCATTAGAGGTCTGCTGGTCAATAAGCGATCGAATTGCAGCATCATCTACCGAGTGATTACCATCCTTGAACACGGATATAATGGAATCCCTATAATCGCCATCTTGATTCATTTTCCAGCTAAACCAAGTAGATCTGCATAGGCCACTATTTCATGTACTATCGGGTCCCTTGAGGCTCTTTGCAAACACAATATTTCAAACACAGCTGATCAAACTCTCATCACAATGTAATCTTATTATGTTATGTATGGTTTTCATTATCGCTGCAGTTACCCGATTTTCCGAATCTCCAAATGGCAATTCACAGATGCCTTCTTCACATTGGTCAGATCTGTATCAGTTTCCTCTGAGATCTGAGGGACAGGTTTCACAACAACGATTCTTCAAGTGCAGCAATGCGTTGAGATAGCTCGTTGCAGCAGAGTTCCCCTGTTACTGCCGCACTGTGCTACAAAACAAACCACCATGAAAAACTGTCTTCTACGAGAACCTCTCCTGCTCTAATGCAACACTTTAGTTGCACTAAAAAATCTCAGCATTCGCCTTTGAGCACACAAATGTTGCTCTCGAAGCCTATAGTACGTAAAGCCAGGACGAATGTGATGCAAACTAAGCGTACCTTCCCAACAACTGCCGTCCATTACCGCATGTGTTCATCCATATTGAACGAAGTGTCCGTTATATTTCGGCCTCTCGGTACAAGATGCCTGGAGAACATCAGTGTGTTAGAATATAGGGATAGGTTCTTCTCCCGAGAACTATATCATTGCCTCTTTTCTATCAATTAGCCGCCGTTCCCTTAAAATGTTACCCGACTATTTTTTTCTTGCGTGATGAACTTTTGCGAGGGGCAAAGACAGGAATGAAGGGGTAGAAAGTGGTTACAAAACGATATAACTAAGGAGTGTATAAATGGATCATTTTGTATTTAATTGCTTGCAAATTCGAATTTGTGAATTTTGCGATAACTAGGATTGCGTCCTTCAATAGACTTTAAACCAAAGATTAAGTTGGGAAGGAATTGGAAACACAGCACCACAAACGAATGAATTCCGAAGAAACTACACAAATTGAAAAGGACAAGGCTTCGCCAGGTAATATTATCGTTGTCTCGAACAGATTACCTGTCACAATTAATAAAAATGCTGAGACAGGTCAATATGAATACAAGATGTCATCGGGGGGGCTTGTGACCGCTCTACAGGGGCTAAAAAAGACGTCAACTTTTCAATGGTACGGTTGGCCAGGTTTGGAGATTCCAGATCATGAAAAGGAGGTTGTCAAAAAAGACCTGTTGGAGAAATTCAATGCGGTGCCAATTTTTCTGACAGACGAAATAGCAGATTTGCACTATAACGGATTTAGCAATTCTATATTGTGGCCGCTCTTTCACTACCATCCCGGTGAAATTAATTTTGATGAAAACGCTTGGTTAGCGTATAACGAAGCTAATTTAACTTTTGCGAAGGAAATTTGCAAGAACGTTCATGATAACGATGTTATATGGGTTCACGATTATCATTTGATGTTGTTACCTGAGATGATTAGAGACCATCTTACTCAATCGAAAAAATTACAAAATGTCAAGCTTGGTTGGTTTTTGCATACGCCTTTCCCATCAAGTGAAATTTATAGAATTTTGCCTGTGAGACAAGAAATTTTGAAAGGTGTGTTGAGTTGTAACTTAATTGGATTTCATACATATGATTATGCGAGACATTTTCTATCAGCGGTTCAAAGGGTTCTTAACGTGAATACGTTACCTAATGGTGTTGAGTATCAAGGTAGATTTGTTAATGTGGGTGCTTTCCCCATTGGTATAGACGTTGATACGTTCACAGAAGGTTTGAAACAGGAAAAGGTGAAGAAAAGAATCCAGGAGTTAAAGCAAACTTTCAAAGGCTGTAAAATTATTGTTGGTGTGGATAGATTGGATTATATTAAAGGTGTTCCACAAAAATTGCACGCAATTGAAGTTTTTCTAAACGAACATCCTGAATGGATAGGTAAAGTTGTACTGGTTCAAGTAGCAGTTCCAAGTCGTGGTGACGTGGAAGAATATCAATATTTAAGGCTTGTTGTAAATGAATTGGTTGGTAGAATCAATGGTCAATTTGGTACTGTTGAATTCGTTCCGATTCATTTCATGCATAAAAGTATTCCATTTGAGGAATTGATTTCATTGTATGCTGCAAGTGATGTTTGTTTAGTCTCTTCTACTCGTGATGGTATGAATTTGGTCTCTTATGAATACATCGCTTGTCAAGAAGAAAAAAAGGGAACTTTAATATTAAGTGAGTTTACAGGCGCTGCTCAATCTTTAAATGGTGCTCTAATTGTTAACCCATGGAACACCGATGAACTCTCGGATGCCATTAACGAGGCTTTGACCTTACCAGATGAGAAAAAAGATGCGAACTGGGAAAAGCTTTACAAGTACATTTCAAAGTACACATCGGCCTTCTGGGGTGAAAGTTTCGTTCATGAGCTGTTTAGTGCTTCAAATGAATCAAAATGATATAATACACCAATTACATATGTATATAAAGAACCGCATACATAAAGGCACGTAACTACATCTGCTTGCGACCGAATGCCATTTTGTCAAACGATTAATGTCGACTTCGTTATCTCTTTATTATCTCTTGGGCGTTTCTTGCAGTCATCTCTTACGTTAAATCTTGCGGAGATGTATTTTGCATGTTGGCAAAACGGTCGGAAAAGTTCATGGGGATTGACAGGCTTTGTCTCAAACGAAATTTGAAATATTATTTTATGTATAAACATCAGTCTACGGAAAATCGTAGACAGGTCTGTTTCAATTATTGGTGAGCATTGACCGAACGTTAGGTGATTTTAAACAATTGAGTCAAATTCTGCAAGATACCTGTAAACTTAGATAGTGGAGGCGAGGCGGCAGGGATGGGTCAACTACTTTCTCACCCGTTAACGGAAAAATATCTGGAATATAACGACTATAAACATGTTTCACAGGATCAGACTTCCAATATAACTTCTGCTGATGGTAATTTGGTACCACACTTCTACAATTGTGTAGGATCTATGCAAGGTTATAGGCTAACGCAAGAGGATGCACATCTTGTGTTAAACGAGGATAAGGCCATTCACGTTAAATTTTATGATCCTTTCAAGAATAAGATGGAGCAATTGAAACTTAGTATATTTTCCTTATTTGATGGTCACGGTGGTGCAGATTGTTCAAATTTTCTCAGCGGGGGGCATCAACACAGCGCTAAAAAGGGTATTGCAAGATGGATAGCGTACAGCTTTGAAAGACACCAATATGGAGCCTATCTTGACAATGATAGTGATTCTTTGAGGCCTCCAAACTCGAAGAGAGCGTTCAGAACTTTACAAGGGCTTATAACGCAAGTTATTAAAGATGCATTTATGTTGCAAGATCAAGAGCTATATCAGCATTTTGCAAACAGTTCGTGTGGCTCAACAGCTGTAGTTGCGATTATTATTAATAACGAATTTTTATATGTGGCGAATTGCGGTGATTCCAGATGCATTCTTTCGTCGAAAAATTTAGGAATTAAAACGATGTCATACGATCATAAACCTCAACATATAGGTGAATTATTAAGAATAAACGATAATGGCGGTACAGTTTCTTTAGGTAGAGTTGGTGGAGTCTTGGCATTAAGTCGAGCTTTCAGCGATTTCCAATTCAAAAGAGGGGTGAATTATGGTAAAAACAAGGGTCATCATCAGAATGCGGGTATTCCTCCTCAAGAAGCACAAGTGACCGCTGAGCCTGACGTGTTAATGCATAAGATCGATTTCACGAAGGATGAGTTTTTAGTACTAGGATGCGATGGTATATGGGATATCTACAGTAATAAACAACTGGTACAGTTTATTAAGTATCACTTAACCTTGGGAGTAAATTTACCTGGTATTATTACCAAATTGTTAGATCACGGAATAGCGCAAGCTAATAGCAATACTGGTGTCGGTTTCGATAATATGACAGCAATATTGGTTGTTCTAAATAATGGTGGAGAGAGTCTACAAGATTGGTACACAAAGATGAAAGTTCGTCTTGAACGCGAACGGGGTCTTCAATAAGGTATACGTTATCATTGCCAAGAGCTTTGATTTAAAATGATTCCTTTACCATTAATATTATGAGTATATGATATTTATCCTGATTTAAAATTATATAAAGCATTGATTTTTTTTAAAAGTACGCGCGTTACCATCGTTGTTGACATATAACATCAGAACTTGACACGGTCGAATAAAAGGGAGAGAGAAAACCAGAAAAGACCAACACATCGTGCGAAATTGGCGGAATGGACTCTTCTGAGGATGCTGAACTTGTGCAGCTGTCCACCCTACCAGGCACCTCAACAGCTGTGGCCAAGGAATATACGCTGGATATTCCACGAATACCGAGTGTCGAATTACCATTAAACATATCCGAAAACCAAGCAAGTGTGTTGAAGGCAATTAACATGTGCGGTGGTATTGATAAGATCAAGGAAGCTCTCAATGAGTATGGTGAGACGACTGACTCTCAAAAAGGCTTGGAGCTTTACATGAATGAAAGTCAAGATAATTTAGATTATTTTAATGAACACCCCATTATAGGTAAAAAAGTTCCCAACAGAGATGAATCTATTGTTTTAAAAATACAAATGCCTAAAGGAACATTGGCAAACCATGCAGGCAATGTGCAGAAAGCTTTAGCATCTCTCGATAGTCGTGACGTTCGTATAAATCCTGTTGCGATTATTAATAATACTATCAAATTTAGAGAAATGTCTGACTTTCAAATACGGCTTGATAATGCACCTTCTGCTAATGAATTTAAGGATAGTTTCGGAACTCTGGATTGGGATAGTTTCAAAAAATACGTTAATTCCGTTCCTGATAATGATCCTAGACCCTTTGAAAATATCAGTAATTTAGTGATGGACCGCAATTCAGTTGTCCCAAGTTCAGACTTTCAGTTGCCCCCACCCCCTCGGCTTTCAATGGTTAGTTTCCCGTTGTTGTATAGGTACAAGACTAATCCATTTGCTACCAAGAAATCCAGTGGAGCTGTTGAGGTCAAAGGTACATACATAAAAAATCATCAACAGTTTGTACACGAAATGGGCGACGATATAAAAATTCCGACGAAGCCCCACGAGCTTGTCGCCAAGGATTATGAAGTAGCGCAGAAGAACTTAGTGTGGCCAGGGACAAAAAAGGAGTCGAAATTTTTTGAATTATTACAGAGGTGTCTGGAGACTTTGCATAAACTCTTCGATGCTAGGCCTGTATGGGTAAAAAAGCATATTGATGGAATTGTTGATCAAGAGGTACATCACACACTCAAAATTGCGTTGGCATTAATATCTTATAGATTCACTGTAGGGCCATGGAGGAATACATATATAAAACTGGGCCTGGATCCACGTAGCTCCTCAGAGTACGCAAAATATCAAACTGAGTATTTTAAGATTGAAAGAAAACTTTTACTCTCATCAACCATTCGAAAAAATATACCAAGCCCACCCCCGGCTGTGTTCAACTCAAATAACCCAGGTGATATCGATAGTCGTTTCAAATTCAATGGCAAGCAAATTCCCTGGTATTTAATGCTTCAAATAGATTTGCTCGTTGAAGAACCGGCTATAAAGGAGGTATACGAAAAAGCCGAGTATTTAACCAAAGCCAATGAACTTACTGGCTGGTTTACAGAGTTAGATTTAGCGAAAATACGAAAAATAGTAAAGTATGAGTTAGGATGTATGGTTCAGGGAAATTACAAGTTCAACCAATACAAACTTAAATATTTCAAAACAATGCTTTATGTGAAAGAATCGATGATGAAAGCTCAAGGAAAGGATGCCGACGGATATATAGACATTAGCGGTTCTGACACAACCAAAAAAGAGTCTGGTCAACGTTTCGCTCGGGAAGATAGTAATGTTGAGGATGAGGATGAAGATAATGGTGTAGAGACGGGTGAGGTTGACGACACTGTTTTAGAAGCTGAGGAAGCGGATGATGATCTTCGAGTAGAGGTGAATTCAGATGACGAAGGCGACGATATTGCAGATGACAGCTTTGATGTCCGATCAGCCACCTTCCAAGAAATTATCAAGCAAATTGCTAAATGCGATCCAGAGAAAGCAAACGTCCTCCAGAAAACGCTTAATGGCTTTATCAGCGAAAGTAGCCTGTAAACAATTTGACGCAAAGTAGCATGACTCAAGGAGCACTTTCCATATGTATGTTATCGATTCAAAAGATACAATGAACATGTTTATTCCTCGTATAGCGCGATGAGGTATGTAATTCTCAAATTTTTTTTATTTTAGCATTCAACTGTGTGTAATAACTTAATGAATTATAACCAAATAATTTTGTATAGTGATTTAGAGGTTATTGGATCTTTAGAAAGTGATTGCCGTTAGAATATATACATCAATATGATAAGAACATTAATCTCGATAAGGAGGGCCTCTACTGGCGCGTACAAAGGTGCCAGTCAGATCTCTATACCCAGAAGGCCTTTAAAAAAGATACGTCTCGGGAAGGCAAGACCTGCGATTTACCACCAGTTTGACGTACATGTAGAATTAAGCGATGGTAGCGTGATAGTGAGAAAGTCGCAATTTCCTAAAGACCAAATCAGACTAATTCAGGATCAAAGGAATAATCCTCTCTGGAACCCAAGTAGAGATGACTTGGTGATTGTAGATGCCACTGCGGGTGGCAGTCTGGATAAGTTCAAGCAAAGGTACAGCTCTATATTCTCTATAGAGGAAGATCCGAAGACTCCTGATAATGAAACTGCCATGAAGACAAAATCCGAAATACCAAGTAAAGGAGAGGAAAATGCAGAAATCGCTACTGAAGACACAGCATTAGAGATAGATGACTATTTGTCTTTACTCGATGATAGCTCCAAACAAATCAGTACAGGTAAGCTGGCAACAAAGAAGAAACCAAAGAAATAGCCGTGTTCAACACCTCAGGCATCTACTGGTATATATCAAATAGCATATTCGTGTATATAAATCTAAAGACAATGAATTCCTGCTGGGGAAATCAGCTAAACTTCATTTCCTCCTATTTTGACCAGAACTTTACGCTTCTTGGATTTCATTATGACATCTAAGAACGGGCACGATGTTTTTTTCCTCATCAGCACTTGTATTTGTGTGCATGATCGCACAGATACATATATACCAGTGGCGACGAAAAGCATGGGTAGTGTATTTTTACCTCATTTGCATACTGGTTGGCATGTCGATCAAGCAATAGTGACGGAAACGGAACGGATAGTCGTTATAAGGTTTGGTCGTGACTGGGATAAACAGTGCATGATAATGGACGAACTACTATATTCAATAGCGGAAAAAGTCAAGAATTTTGCTGCTATCTATTTATGTGACATTGACGAAGTTCCGGACTTTAATGAAATGTATGAGTTGCAGGATCCACTCACAGTCATGTTCTTTTATCAGAATAAGCATATGATGTGCGATTTTGGAACAGGCAATAATAATAAGATGAATTTTTTGGTAGACGATAAGCAAGAAATGATAGATATACTGGAGACTATATTCAGAGGTGCAAGAAAGAACAAGGGTTTAGTAATTTCCCCCTACGATTATAACCACAAGCGGGTGTAAATTAGTATGTTTATAAAAGCACGAAAAAGTTGGCACATATGGGACGAAACGCAACCTTTGTCTACGAACTCTGGTGTGGCAATTAAAAGGCAAATGTATGGAATTATTAAAAATTTGATATATGGTATAGCACTGCTATAGCGGATATTTAACCTCAATAGAGCTTATGGTGTCTGTGCACGCGTAATTCACGTGTACAGAGGCCTCCAAAATTTCAATTTTTGATTTCGAAATAAAGAAAATGACAAAACCTCGAAGGACGACGAAGATAAAAATGTTCGAAAGTAATAGATAGTTTGCTTGTAAATCAGGATATTCGTATCGTCGGATTTACTCTAAGTTTTTCAATATACTACCAAGCTGGTGTTCTTAAACTTAGCTAAAAGGTTTTACTCACAGATTGTCAAAAGATCGGTAAAAGTCAAAAAGATGAGTGCTGCGGAAATCAAAATGGTGAGATCCACGGCTGAAATTAACAGAGAAAATTTGGAAGCTGTTCTCAGAGGCAGATTTTTTTACGCACCAGCATTTGATTTATATGGTGGTGTGTCTGGCTTGTACGACTATGGTCCACCTGGTTGTGCATTCCAAGCAAATGTTATCGATGTATGGAGAAAGCACTTTATTTTGGAGGAAGACATGTTGGAGGTGGATTGCACAATGCTAACTCCATTTGAAGTTTTGAAGACCTCAGGACATGTTGACAAATTCTCCGACTGGATGTGCAGAGATTTTAATACTGGTGAAATTTTCAGAGCAGATCATCTGGTCGAAGAAGTATTGGAAGCGCGTTTAAAAGGTGATAAAGAAGCTAGAGGTCTGCTTGAAGATGCCAATGCATCCGCCCAAGAGGACAATAACAAGAAGAAGAGAAAGAATAAAGTTAAGCAGATCAAGGCAGTCAAACTTGAAGATGATGTTGTGAAGGAATACGAAGAAATTTTGGCAAAGATTGATGGCTATTCTGGTGAAGAACTTGGTCAGTTGATGGAAAAATACAATGTCGGTAACCCTGTCACCGGCGAATCTTTGGAGGCACCAAGAGCTTTCAACTTGATGTTCGAGACAGCTATTGGCCCATCTGGTCAATTGAGGGGGTTTTTGAGACCAGAAACTGCTCAAGGTCAGTTCTTAAATTTCAATAAGCTGTTGGAATTCAACAACAGCAAAACACCTTTCGCCTCAGCTTCTATTGGTAAATCTTTCAGAAATGAAATTTCTCCAAGAGCAGGTTTACTAAGAGTTCGTGAGTTTTTAATGGCTGAAATTGAACACTTCTTAGACCCAGAAGATAAATCTCATCCACGATTTGCAGAGGTTAAAGACACAAAATTATCATTTTTGCCTCGTGAAGTCCAACAAGCAGGCTCTACAGAACCAATTGTTATGTCTATTGGTGAAGCTGTGAAAACAAAGTTGGTGGACAATGAGACCCTCGGTTATTTCATTGCAAGAATTGCTAAGTTTTTGTTAACAATCGGTGTTGACGAAACAAAAATGAGATTCCGTCAACATATGGCTAATGAAATGGCACATTATGCGGCAGATTGTTGGGATGGTGAATTGAAAACATCATATGGATGGATTGAATGTGTCGGTTGTGCCGATAGATCAGCTTACGATTTGACAGTTCACTCTAACAAAACGAAACAAAAATTGGTTGTTAGACAGAAATTAGATACTCCAGTCGAGGTTAAAAAGTGGGAAATTGATCTTACAAAGAAGTTATTCGGCCCAAAATTTAGAAAAGATGCTCCTAAAGTTGAGGCTTATTTATTGAATTTGTCACAAGCTGAATTGAAGGCCAAAAGTGAAGAACTGAAAGCTAATGAGAAAATTATTTTCCAAGTTGATGGTATTGAAGGCAACCTCGAACTAGATGGAAACTTCATTACCATTGAAGAGAGAACAAAGACCGAACATGTTAGGGAATTTGTTCCAAATGTCATTGAACCATCATTTGGGATTGGACGTATCATTTACTCGGTTTTTGAACATTCTTTCTGGAACAGACCTGAGGATACTGCAAGATCAGTTCTCTCTTTTCCACCATTGGTTGCTCCAAGTAAAGTGTTGTTGGTCCCCCTATCTAACCATAAAGATTTGGCTCCAATCACAGCTCAAATCTCTAAACTTCTAAGGGCCGAAAAGATTCCATTCAAAGTTGATGATTCTGGTGTCTCTATTGGTAAGAGATATGCACGTAATGATGAATTGGGTACACCTTTCGGAATAACCATCGATTTCGCCTCAATAAAAGACGGCTCTGTAACTTTGAGAGAGAGAGATTCCACAAAACAAGTAAGAGGTTCAGCTACCGATATAATCGGCGCTATTCGTGAAATCACTTACAATGGTGTCTCCTGGGACGAGGGTACGAAAGATTTGGCCCCATTCGTTTCGCAATCTGAAACAGTGTAAGCGTGTGTTTTTGTATATCTCTTAAATACGATAAATCTGATAAATATGTTAGCCTCAGACAAGCCGCGTTATGTAACCTTTTAATATAGTATGAAGCTTATAATCGAATACTCCGAGACCTGACAAAATACATTTCCGAAGGGTTTCCGTGCGTATAGGCAGGCGCCAGTTGAGATATCGATTCACGAGTGAGAATTCTCTTAAAAATAGGAATCGCTCTCAGAAAACGCATGGCGATCAGGATATCTACTGTCTGAGTTTACGGCTTGTCTTTTCAACAGATTGGCATTTTCTCTTATATTTAGTGATGAATAGTTTCAAATTTAGAGGCATGATTGATGCACCCAGAAGGCACCAACTAAAAGGACATGGAATGACAGTAAGTTCTTAAAAACGTCGCTAAGATTCGTGTGCTATGAGTGCGACTCATTAGGAGATAACAAAGTTGCATCTAGGACGCATATTTGTATACATATTTTTATATACACAAAGCTCGACTCTGAACCCGGCGGCACTTACTGCAGCTATGGTACGAAAGAATCCGGTAATATTGTAGTAAGTACTTCAAGAACCCTACCACTCGTGCAAAAACTGTTGAGTATGTCAACCAATATAAAAAAAAAGATGGAAAAGATTTCATCGACTGGTGGTGTGAGGCACAAGATATCAAACTTTTGAAAGGTAGAGCTGCTCCACTAACGACTCTATGCTTAGCACCCTTCAGAGTCGAGAATCCCCGCATGCGGCCATGGCTAGCTGAATATGTTCAGCGAGATATTACTGACAAGGAACTTATAGCCATGGCATGGATGATAGGATTTTGGCTAGGTGATGGGCACCGTTCTGGTGCGGTTTTCTCTCTGAATAGCACTGATGCTGATCTAAATCAATTTTTGAAAGAACAAGCGGAACTATGGGGCATGACATATCGCTATGTCAAGCAAATTGAGCCTGTTGGGAACCTTTGTGCAAATGCATATCTTCACACCTACACCAATGGGATTCGCAATTTAAATAAAGCGAATCCCTTGGTAGACACCCTAAAGGGTCTAAAATTCTATGCAGCAGGTGTGATTAAGCGACCAAAGAATTTTCCTGATTTCGTCCAAACTGAAGAGATAATTGTGAGAGAAGCACTACTAGCGGGGCTGTTGGACGCTGATGGTAGCACTTCTATCTATCGCTCCCAAATTTCTATGAGAATTGCAACCGTATACCCGCCGCTTAGAGATGGGGCTATGCTTGCGGCTCGCTCTCTAGGTCTAAATGTTTCGGTAAGCCATGCAGCAGCAAAATCATTCGAAACCTATAATGCCCAGGAAGTCTGGAATCTCTTTATTACACCAGGCTCCAATATTGAAAGATTTTTCGGCATAATTGACAGGTGTGGACTTGAAAGAAGGCGAGACATGCCAGTGTATCCAAAAAAGAAGACTGATGCTTGATTCTCAGCGAACACGGGTACTATAGTTTACTCGACTGCCGAATTCAAACTGCTAAAATATGTTCAAATGTTTTTAAAGTTATTATCTTGCTTCCATGGCTTCAGGGAGATGTTTCCTCCAAAATTAAAACGTACATTTATATATATTACATAATTATTGAATAGTTTTCGCTCTTTTCAAGGTGCATCCCCTAGGTTGTCATCGATATTGGCCGCACGTCTGCGAACTTCAGCAGATAACTGACTTTGGACAACGTGGAGTTCCTCTGGGTGCTCATTTTGCCATTCCCTCAATTTATGTGTCTGTCCGGTGCAGTCCCAGTAAATACCACGGAAAGTTGTGTATATACCATTTCTACCTTCATACAATGGAAATATGATAACCGCAAACCCAGTAAAGAACATCCAGATGATAGCAACCACCACCCACCCAGTGAAAAACTTCCTCGAGAAAATATAGCTCGATCCATACATCGGCATTGGCCAAACAACCAGCATAGCGATACTCAAAAATAGACATAAGTAACCCGCGTATTTGGACGCTTTCCTCAGATGCTCCTCTTCCTCCTTCATTTCCATAACACGACGTTCATCTACCAAGTGATTTACTACCTCTGAAACTTGCGACGTGATCGGATTTAATTTCTCAGTATTCGAGGAATTCTCCTCGTTTGCGCTGTTTTCCATCAATATGCTAGATCTTGGCTCAATCACATCTTCCAACTCTTCAAACTCATCCACTCTTTTGATACTTTTCAAAATCTCCCAGTCAAAATTCTGCGACTTGAAGATAAGCGTCAAGAGTGGAGAAAAAATACACGGCGATAGTAACGCAACCACATTACCAACAAGCATAGGGTCATCTTCAAAAGTATTCGCAACTGTAATTGACCCATACATTCCCTTTGTGCAAGCCAACCACGACATGATTGCCAAACCTGTACCCAAGATGGGTGACCAGATGGCAGCAATCGTATTCTGTCTTTTGGACAGTAGAGTCAATGCTACCGGAAACACAGCTGCCGATATTATGATACCCATTAACTCATATAAATATCCCATAGAAATTCCAGCATAATAAAGACCAGTGGCAAAACCAGACATGGCTAACGAGAAAACAACCATAGAAGCATGAGACATAAGAATTAATCTTTTACCGCTTGCTTTAGGGTTGACGTATCCCTTGTAGATGTCATACGTGAAAATAGAAGAGACTGCAATGAATTCAGCAGACATTGCTGAAGTAACTGCCATAAAAATCATGAATAAAGTGGCAACTGCTCCACCTTTACCCATCAAGGCGACCGCTGCACTTGGCAAAGCCAAGCCCGCTGACACTTGATCTGGAGTCAATCTATTTGGGTACGTTGGGAAAGCCGGTGTTGACTCTAAAGCCAAACATGCCAGCCCCATAGTTGTAGCCGTTAGCCATGGGATTGCGAACCACGCCAACCCACCCAAAATATAACCTGGCAAAGCTGCTGCTGGAGAGGCAGCAATTGCCTTGTTCCAGTAGCCATTGTCAAGCCCAACGGTGCCGAAATTGCCCACGATGTTGATAACAAAAAATATTCCTCCGGATCTTGAATGCATTGTTAGATAAGAGCCTTCAGCATTACCTTCAACAGGATGGTCTATTGCAGCTTGAGTTATAAGTTCCCAGACTCTGCCGGGCGAGCCCAAAACGTCGCTCGTCGCGTAGGTAGTAAACGCGAAGGTCAAAATAATTACGACGATGGCGATGGTGTGGACGTAGTCGGTCAAAAAAGTAGCTTTGATACCACCAAAAAGGGTGTATACCATGACACCTACGGGTAGGAGGAAGATGCAGGCGACGGTATTCATGCCTGTGACGTCGCTGATGGAGGCGGAGCCACCAGTAAGCAACATTGCAGAGACTAGAACGTTAGTTGCGAAGGCGAAGAAAATAAAGACACCGTGTGCGGCGGAACCGTACCTGGCCTTCACGATTTCCAGGTAGGTGTGAGCTTCTGGTGCCTTTTGCTTGGCCTTGATAGCGATGAAGGCGAATAAAATGATCTGGCAAGTTGCCCCGGCAGCGTAGAAAAAGGGTCCGGATATACCGTTCCTGTAAGCTTGGGTGGAGGACTGCAGGAGAGTGGCGGCCCATGTCCAGGAGGAGACGACAGCGGCGGAGATCAGGCCAGTTTTGACAGAACGACCGGCTGTGGAGAACTCTTCGGAGGTGATGATTTCTTTTTGGTAGCGACGCAGGACAAAGGTCGTCAGAATCATACCGACGGAGAAAACCATACCCAGACCGACCACGATGGCGTAGCCAGCACCTTGGGGCAAGGGGATGTTTAGAGTACCAGGCATGTGAATTGTGTTTTGGTAAGCTGTGCTGGGGTGGTCAGGAGAGGATGTAGAGGGGGAGAGGATGTGGAGGGAGGACAAGGTGGGATGAGGAGGCAAATGGGTAATATTCGGTGTTTTAAATAGTCCAAAAAGTTGGAAAAGTTTTCATGAAGCATCATGAAGTGAGATCGCGATGAGTATACAGCACGGGAGCAGAGATTTGGGAAGATTGCTTTTCGCGGTGCAATGAGGAGTCATTTCAGAT
This sequence comes from Zygotorulaspora mrakii, assembly GCF_013402915.1. NCBI lineage: Eukaryota > Fungi > Ascomycota > Saccharomycetes > Saccharomycetales > Saccharomycetaceae > Zygotorulaspora > Zygotorulaspora mrakii. The sequence goes on from NC_050719.1 coordinate 413,699, forward strand.
GTGGGACTCGACATGTCGATTGCAGCTACTCCACACGGCTCCTTCGATAATTGGATTGATATGTTCTATGATAGCTTCTTTGGATGGCTTCTTTGATTGGTTTCCTGAGAAATGGCGAAGACTCCGTAAGTGAGATACGATAACCTCAGTGATGAAAAGTGTCATTAGCGTGCAAGTTGTCTTCACTGCAGATTTCTGGGCGGTTTACGTATCAAGCGCATTTTTCAGAGTCGGGTTTCCTATCGTGGCGATCCGCATGTTTGGTCGCATAGTTTGATGAGCGAGAGCGATACGGCGGTAGGGGCAGAGGTTGTGAGAATGGTAGGGCGCAGCGGTGCTGCGTCTTATCTGTCCAGGGTGTAGATTGCCGCAGGTTACGCAAATTAAGACGAATGAAACAGATGTAGCTGGCAGATGGTAGGCGGTGTCACGTAGGGAATTGAATTTGGCGGTTTGGAACGGCAATATTGTAATGTGTAGTGGTTTCAATGCACGGAGCAGCGAGACAGCGAAAAATGTAAAAAAAAAAGTGAAAAACGTAGCGAAAAAAAAGGATTTGTTTAATGACTTGCAATGATCTCAATACAGAGTTTAAGGTCACTCAGTGTAGGTTGAACATTTTTGAAGGCAGAATGTCATCTCAAGGAGTGAGAGAGGCTGCAAAGAGCTTAGTGAAGGCCCTCGAGCGGTTCCCAAATGAGCGCATAAAGCACTTGGTATCTTTCAAACAATCGCAGATGGAGAGATTTAATAGGGTGGCCGGATTACAGATTGGACAGTCCAAGGATGCAAGTGATAGTAAAGTGTCGCTGGACGATATCAAAGATATCATAAACAGAACGTCAGCTCCTTTGGGTTTGCAGAAGAATCTGCTTAAAAAAATGCAATCTGCAATGGTCAATGAGGATCTCACGGAGCAGAGCATCAAGGAGCAAATTAGCGCTTTGAACACGCTGACTACGGATAAATATAAGCAATACTACGATGTGAGCGATAAACTGTACAAGCCGCAGGGGAATCCGCAGTACTATAAGAGGATATTGGACGAGATCGAGGGCAAGAAGAAGGAGACTTTCATGACAGCGCTGAGAACAGTCATATTGGGTAAATGAGGCAAGTATGCAAGCTGTAAATATTTTTTAATTAGTTAATTATTCATTTGGCAAAACCGATTGAGATATCGCTATTTTGGAAGCGGCAGGTATCGCCCAAGGAGTCTTTGATGCTCTTCGCATCATCAATTTGTTGATACTCCACAAAAGCGACTCTGCGTACATTTACCAGTCTAATTTCAACAAGGTTTTCGCCCTGAAAGACGTCTTTTAATGCCTCGGTGGTTGTGTCAGGTGGAAGATTCTGTATCAACAAGATCTTGTTTGGTGGATTTGCCGATGTAGCACTAGCTGGTAGCTTCGTTGTACCTTGGCCTAGTTTTCTGTTTGTCACTTTATTCCTGGATATAGATTTGGCGGTGATGTTTTGTTTTTTTGTGGCCTTTACAGCTTCACATATTTGTCCGATCGTATTTTCATCCAATCCTTTGCTTCGTAGATTAAATCTCAGTCTTCGTAATCGCCTTTTCAAAAGATGCTGTTCCCTTTTGGTGCTATCGCTGGCCAACTTTCTTTTCAATTGTTTTGTTTTTAATGCTCTATCTAATGCAGCGCCATCTTCGAGGGCTAAGCCCAGCAGTGAGTCTTTATTGGAAAAGTGAATATCAATTTTGCGCCCACCAATCATTAATTTTGAACCAAAGGTCTCCACAAATCTCTGAGCAGCTGCATGATTAATGAACGTGATGAAACACTGATTTCTCAACTTCAACGATCTTGACAGTGATACCGCAACAATATTGTTCGTCGTATCTAATAGCTGTAACTTTGAGTTTCCTACGGTTTCATTTTTGGGCAGCGGCAACCTTGGATTTTTGACGTATTCATTTTTAGGATTCAAATGCTTCAGTAGTAACCTCGTGAAATTTGCTTTGCTTCTAGGACGACTTGGTATATTTTGCAAATACAAGGTCTTTAGGTCGTGCATCACTTAAAATTGCGTCGTACAATATGGCGATTTATGCTTTCTTTTGGAATCAACAAGTCTGTAGGTGAGTGAAGTGTGAGATTGTTGGCACTTTTTCCAGTAAAACATAGAAAAACTTCTGAATGAAAAATTAAAATAGTAATATCTTGAAATAACCACACTAAATATAAGGAAACAAAAGACTAAATATTAATATATAATATAAAGAAACGAGTAGATTTATTATTTTACACTTATTTCTTGACAGCCTTTTGAGCAGCCTTGGTGACCTTAGCAGCCTTGTCAGTCTTGACAACGGACTTGATGACACCAACAGCAACGGTTTGTCTCATATCTCTGACAGCGAATCTACCTAATGGTGGGTAGTCGGAGAAAGCTTCAACACACATTGGCTTAGATGGAATGAATTTAACCAAAGCAGCGTCACCGGACTTGATGAATTTTGGAGCGTCTTCGATCTTCTTACCAGATCTTCTGTCGTTCTTCTCCAACAATTCGTCGAATCTACAAGCGATGTGAGCAGTGTGACAATCCAAAACTGGAGAGTAACCAGCAGAGATTTGACCTGGATGGTTCAAAACAATGACGGTAGCGTTGAAAGATTCAGTGGCCTTTGGTGGATCGTTCTTGGAGTCACCACAGACGTTACCTCTTCTGATTTCCTTGACGGAAACGTTCTTGACGTTGAAACCAACATTGTCACCTGGCATACCAGCTTCCAATTGTTCGTGATGCATTTCGACGGATTTGACTTCAGTAGTGACACCGGCTGGGGCAAAAGTGACAACCATACCTGGCTTGATGACACCGGTTTCGACTCTACCGACAGGCACCGTTCCGATACCACCGATCTTGTAAACATCTTGCAATGGCAATCTCAATGGCTTGTCAGTTGGTCTGGAAGGTGGCTCAATGGAGTCAATGGCTTCCAATAAGGTCTTACCTTTGACGACACCAGCCTTGGTTTCCTTTTCCCAACCCTTGTACCATGAAGCGTTAGTGGTAGGTTCAATCATGTTGTCACCGTTCCAACCGGAGATTGGAACGAATGGAACAGTCTTTGGGTTGTAACCGACCTTCTTGATGAAATTGGAAGTCTCCTTAACAATTTCTTGGAATCTGGATTCGTCCCATTTGACAGAGTCCATCTTGTTGACGGCGACAATCAATTGTCTGACACCTAGGGTGAAAGCCAACAAAGCGTGTTCTCTGGTTTGACCATCCTTGGAGATACCAGCTTCGAATTCACCGACACCACCAGCAATAATCAAAACAGCACAATCAGCTTGAGAAGTACCAGTAATCATGTTCTTGATGAAATCTCTGTGACCTGGGGCATCAATGACAGTAACTTCGTACTTTGGAGTTTCGAACTTCCACAAAGCAATATCGATAGTGATACCTCTTTCTCTTTCAGCCTTTAACTTGTCCAAAACCCAAGCGTACTTGAAAGAACCCTTACCTAATTCAGCAGCTTCCTTCTCGAACTTTTCGATGGTTCTCTTGTCGATACCACCACACTTGTAAATCAAGTGACCGGTGGTAGTGGACTTACCAGAATCGACGTGACCGATGACGACAACGTTAACGTGAGACTTACCCTTACCCATTTCTAATTACTACTTGTTGTAAGTGAACTGATGTGCTAAGATAGAATCAAGAGAAAATTTCCAAATAATAATGAGTATTACACAGAATAGAAGAGAAAAGTTGTCAAATATCAAATTTCTCCTTCTTTCTTATATCCAACAAACCATTTTAAGGATTAAAAATTTGAAACCCTCTTTATACGGCCCTTGTTTCTTTTTTTCCCGCCTTTTCTCAAGAAATTTCGGGCTCGCTGACAGAGAAAAAAATTTTTCCACAATGGAAAATGTGAACAAAGAAGAAAAAGCATGTGTCATGGGTGTGGGGTCTGGGTTTCTGCACCATGTACGGCTTCTTTTCCGAATTTGCCAATTTATTTTTTTCCTCTTTCGAGCCTTTCGAATCGATAAATTTTTCATTTTTTGCGTCTTGCTGGTGAGATTCGTCTTTTTTCTCTGCCGGTGGCAAAAAGAAATAGCAAGAATCGGTGGGAAAGAGGGGAAATAATTGGCTAGTCGGGTGCACGGATGCCACAAAGATGATGCCAGTGGATGTACGGGCTTACACCAGCAGTCCAAGCAGATTGGTTGACTTGGGAATGTTTTTGGACAATACCCTTTAGGATGCATGTGTGTGTATGCATGCGTTTGAGTGTCTGTGTGTGTGTGTGTGTTTGTGTTTGTGTTTCGTATCGTATTGTGTTATATGTGCATGCGTTGGTAGATGTTATGTATGATATCTATGTAGATGTGAGATCGATCAATCTAGTCTTCTTGTTGTCGAATCAATTGTGCTGTTGCTATCACTGGTAGCTACCTCTAAACTATCTAGAATATTGTTTTGCTGTTCCATGTCTTGTAAAAATGAGTCATGGCCTCTAGTGCTCTGGGAGCTGAGCCGTATTGGACCACCAGCACCTAATGTTGGTTTAACATATTTCCTTGGAGCTCGCAATCCTGTTGTGAGCAGATTTCCTAGGGTCTTGAAGATGGATTTCCATTTGGGTTCACGTTCAATGTACTCCCAGCGCGGACGGAAACTTCTCTCGTTGGACAAATTTAGGCCTTGAGATGGCGACAATGAGGATAATCCCGAAGAGGACGATGCGAGACCCGAGGAATTGAAATGGGTTTTCATTTTGCCGTAGAGCCATCTTCTGCCCCCGTATTCCACAATGAAGAACACCGCAAATATTCCCACGAAAATTCCCAGAACGTTGACCTCTTTGCTCTTGTTGGTTGTGGGGCATGCGTATATGCTTCTTACCTCGAAAAAATATGAACATTCGTGCAGGTTGCCAATATATGTCATCTGAGCCTTTGCAGATATTTCCTTGTCACAGACAAAGTAAAGAAGCGTAGATTTCCTGTCTACTTTGTTCGGACACATAGAGCCGTTATGATACTGCAAAGTAAGTTTCCTGTTTCCGCTCACCTTTGGTTTGGTTGCAAAATCACCAATTGAAACCAACTTGCTTTCGTCCTTGGGATCTGTGTAGAATCCACCGGTGTGATTATCTAACTGGGGCTCCTCTTGTGCAGTAACAGGACTGGAGCAGATGCCTAACGTGAAATTTGTATCATAGTCCCATCCTCTTATCATCCATCTCGATTTAGGTGGATTTTTTGTGCTTCCCGTATTACTTCCCTTTTTCCCGTCGTCCACTAATGGTTTGTTGGGAGTAGATGACAATTGAGATAAATCGATATACGTTCCACTTAAAGGATTAAATACTGCGCAGAATAGATCATCTTCATTCTCATCTTTATCGTCTCTTTCTATATTACTTTCATCTCCTTTACCGTTGAGTTTGCCGATCGTGCTACGAGTTGTTTCTGTACTAGTAGTATGGAACGAATGAAAATATGCTACGGCACCAAAACATATAATCAAGGTACTCACAATTGCAACTGATTTCTTAGAAGATATCATTATAGGCGCTGGATTGGATCTTCCGTTCTGTCGCAGCACTCTTAATGTAGCCATCCAGATGTTGCTCTAGTTTTTAGGAAGTTTATCTTTAATTATCGTTGCCCTATTGTCGCGCATGCGGCTTGCACCTGAAAACCTGAAATTTTGAATTTGTCACATCCTGTAAGCAAGCTTACTGAAATATAATGATCTGCAAACAGTACGTGTAATCCTGTAAGCAGCCAGGTGTTTCAATGATAATACTCGCAATATCCATAGTAATAAGCAAAGATTGTAAGACCGTTTAAATAGAAACTTGATGCTGTCAACGGAAGGCTGTTACGTGGTACGTTCCACTGTAATCAAGGTTATGCTACAATCATCTGCCATCTGATTGCAGCACCGCGGTCACTCAAGATAAGGTGTTTCTTTCTGCAATGATCAGCAAAGTGTAATTTACGTGATTTTGCTCATTCAATCATTTGTTTTGATTAGTTGTTTGTCCCGCGTAATATGCATCGATTGACAGCTTCTATAAACATCAAAGAGTTGAAAAAGATGCAGTGCGTCTTCGTACATTTGCAAAGGACGAAGAGAACCATGACGAACACAGAGAAGTTGTGGAAAAAAAGAAGACAAGCGTCATCCTATGGGGATTTTGAAATGGCTCAGCAGTGTGTTTATTGGAGGTTTTGTGTTGTACAGCGACTAATAAGCACGTTTACCATGTTTAATGACGCTGAAGGAAGATTAGTCACATTCGGGAAGTGAAAATATTTTTTTATGAATCTAACTGATCTTTTTTGCTAGCATCAGTGCCTACGTTATCGTTTTGTTCTTGAAAAATTCAACAACTCCTGTGAATGCTGAAATTGATAGTTTCTTCCCTTTCCATGTTCTGGATATCATTTGGCTGCCCATTCTAGAAAAAAATAATTTCTCAATCTGTGGAAGGGCATCACTTAAGTCCCAAAACAAAAGTTTTTTGGATTCTCGATGAGCAAAATGCAGATTAACATTCGAAGAAAACAACCTGAACGGTCATGATATCAAGTCAAAATAAAATAGAATAGCTCAAACTAAAGTAAAATAGTCACAAAAGTCGTTTTAGAACTCTAAGTGGGCGTATTCGTGATGGTCTAAAGCTGTTGAACGGGAGACGTTGTGGACCCTTGAGGTTGTCAACATTCTTTCGAGAACTTCCAAATCACGATGTAACTAGAAATCTTCAAAAATCCTTCAAGTGAACTTTGCCTGCAGAGGATATAAAAAGGCAGACTTTATATTTGTAAAGCAACTGGTCTGTCATTGAAAAAGACATCAAGTAGCCTATTTCGCTTTATATTTATATTGTAACCATGAAGTTTAGCTCTTTTCTATTAGCCGCCGTTGTATCAGTTGCCGTTGCAGTAAGATTTGATATAAAAAATGCAACATGTACAAACCTTCATGGTAGACACTGTGGCACCTATGCGTTGAGAGTTGTTGGGACGAACGATACTTTCTTGGGTGTCTCAACATTTGTTGGCTCGGAGGCGCTCTCAGGAGGTGCTGAATATTCTTGGGATCAGTATTTGAATCAAAAACCAGGATTTTTAACGCGCTTAACTACTGTCGGAACAAACGAAACTGCTAATTTCAAGCCAATAACTATGACCACTACCCGTCCTAATTGTAACGTTCAGTCTATCGACACGGGTATGATCGCATTTGCTAACACTGTTACCAATGAAATTTCCTTCAATGATTGGGCCTATACCGCTTTCAACTCTAGTGTTCCAACGGCTTTGGCTAACCAATTGATGAACTCGACTAGCGTTGGCGTTCAATGTGCACAATGCTGGCCCGGTTTCACTTCTACATTGCTCAGTACCCCAACTGTCAATATTTTCAGTTCAGATGATATTTTGCCACCATGGTGTTCAGAAATTGAATTCGAACCGGTGTGTCCAGCAGAAGCAGGTTTTGCTTAGCCTTTCACCGCTATTTCATATTTTTCAAACAATCCAATGTTCGAGTATTCGACTCTGCAACTATTATGCAGCTTTGAGGTTATCTTTTCGTTCTTTTTTTATAGATATGTGACTACTTTATAGACATGTCAACTGAAGACTTTATAGAAGCTATTTGATCCTATATTCCAATTTTTGTTGGCGAAAGACCAACTCATTTGAGAGCTGACAGTATCCATCATTCACGATGTTTCTCACGACAATATAAGATCTGTGGTTTTCGGCCGCGTAATAAACCTCCTGAACCGTTTGAAAAAAGTTGTTTTTGGTACCATTGCCACAATATATCAGAATTATTTTAAGAATTGAAACGTAGTGTTTATGTTAGTTCCTTTTTATGTCAGAGTGTCACTGTAAAAAAAAAAAAAATGAAAATAGGTGGAGAAGTACAAAAGCCAAGTGAGAAATATATAGGAACCAACAAGACGCTTATATCCCGATAATCATCTTAATAAAATCCTGAATGGGTCAGAATACCGATTTCTATAAAAAAAATATCATAACAACATATATGAGCGCATTTGCATTGAACAGTTATCCAACGTCACCAAATCAAAAGAATAAAATACATGAGGAGGATGAATTTTTGTTCATGTTTGAAGAAGATAACTGCAACGATTCGTATGCAAAATGTGTGCAGAACTATGCAAATGAGAATGAAAAGTTGCAACTCCTAGTGAATCATGGTGGACCTAAACGTAAAAATACAACAAGGCATTCTGAAATTGATCAGGATAAAGCCTGCCCTAGAACCTGCAAAGGCAGTCTGCGGTTGCTTTCCGATCAGGAATTTCTCTGTGAAGACATATGTAGCATTGAGGATATAGATCGATCAAAAAGGGTTATCGAGAAAAAGCAGGAGGAATACCATAAATGGAGGTGTTGGTTTCTTGATTGGAAAAATCGTGAAATAGTCCAAAATGAGGATAAAACCACAATTGAACGTGAAGAGACTCTTGAGAAAATAACTACAAATTTGATGCATTGATTGAATTGAAAACACAAGGAATTCAGCTTAAATATCTGACAAAGATGATTATCTCCTACGATCTTACGAGACTGTTCGGTTCTTCCTCGCTTAGCAACTGGTAAGTTTACAGTCCATAAAAATAGGTAATTGAATCATATATAGATACTATCAACATTCAAAGGTAACCCCTCGAAACACTCAGTTCCTTTTCAAGTGTCAGTATATTTCATCATTCTTTTGTTTCTTTTCAACTTGTGCTCCGTGTGTCCCCCCGGTAAGTGGCGCTGACGCTGGTGAGGCTCTCTCGCCTCTCGACACAAACCACAAAAACACAAGCGACAAGAGGCATCTATTGAGGTTGGCTAACAGTTTGAGGGAGAAGAACCTTCTTGTTACAATTACTCGATTTACATTTAAAAATAATAAAATGAGCTCATACACGATAAAATGGAGTATTAGGAAAAGCTCCAGTTTAGGCTAATTAGTAGGTATCTTTCATAATTTCCGATTGACCTTCCTGGAGTGTCTGTCACCCTTTTCCATCTTAATTATCTCTGGGACGGCTGAGTTTGTTTCTTAGGCGTTCAATTCTATGATACGCCGGTTCATGATTGTAGAACAAGACGACGTAGAAAAATGATCGTGATGCGATGAGATCACTTGTGAGAATTGCGCCATCAACCCTTAGGTATTGTTCATACTGTGCGTATGTTCGGACTTCATAAGGCAATTACCACAGGTGTGACCTAAAGCAGCGCATAGATTCAATACTGGTTGTCATTGGCAAGAGGAGAATATCAGATGCCTGAGCGGTAGCTAGTGTTGAACCAAAGACTATTTTACAGTTAAGCAAGAGAATTCAAAAGGCTAACGTGCTACTTACAATTCTTCATTTCTGATCAAATATCGTCGTGTTGAAATGGATATTAATATGAAAGTGCTGGAATGAGAGGTTTTGGAAGGACTTAAGTCCCAGTCTCTTTTTTGTCCCGAACGTATCATGTGAATACCTTTATATCAGTTTATTTAGAGGTTAAACTGATATATTAATACTAATGAAAGCGTGTAAACATTGAGGGTAACGTATACAATTTCATAGGCCAAGATAGTGACTTCAAGTTTATGCGGTAACTGTGTCTACGAACTTCCTCCCCCCTCTATGTAACTTAACAGAAACGCGAATCGATATATAAAGTATTCCTTGTAAACTTCAAAAATACAACACATCAAATCATAACAGCATGTATTATCGCGGGTAAAAAAGTTGCCATCCTTTAAGCGTGCGACGACAGTACATGCAGCATGTGACTGGAGACATCCCACTTGTTACTAATGAATGATCTTCATGCTATATTCCTGCCCTAACAATAACTGAACATCATCATATTGTCATCAAAGTCTTACCAACTTATTATCGACAACTCCGAAGATAACTTACTCTCAATAAATACCCGATTACTATATGAATCAGTTGACAGAACTATTATCGAAATAGAATAGAAACCTCAACACTCGCTGGAACACAAGAATCAGCCAACAAAGATGAAACTAGCAGACCAAAAAATAAAAATAGAAATAGTGCACGTATTTGTACACACCTTGAACTATGTATTCGTTGAAACATAAATCGATGTTGTGTAAGAAATAAGAAGTATCAAATAGATGACTTAATAGAACCGGAAACAAGACAATTGTCACGATACGACAGAAGGAATGAAGTCAGAGGAAGCTCCAACAGAATATTAAGCGGCTCTAAAGAGTCGTCAGCTCATGTTCTATCGCGAGACGGTCACACTTCAAGAATCTGATTACGGAGTAATCAATGGTAGGGAATCAGAGATTACAGTTGTAATATAATTCTATGGGATTGGAAAAGTAGCGTAATGGCAACACAAACAATGATCAGATAAGGGTGAAAGTACTTCAATCATATCCTGGTTATGGATCAATAGGCGCAAAATGTTAGTTATAAATACTGACGTATTTTCCAGATATTAATCCAAGTTCAATTAGTTTTATCTCAATTCATGATATAGAAAATCAAGGACTTATATATCTGTATAATTGAATATCAAAGTATTATCATCAATGTCAAATCAAGTTACTATCGACAACGCCGAAGAAAGCATTCTTTCCAAATAATATTACTATAAACTTTTATTGGTTTAGTTTATTACAAACAGAGGATATTCAACACTGGATTATTACTTGGATAAACACTAGGATAACTCCGAGCAGTTATCTAAAGATTGTTCAGTTAATTGAATTAGAGCTCCACGAAAGAATACAAATTGAAAATGCCATGTGTCTTTTTATATTTTGTACAGGTCTGCGTAGCGCACTTTGTTCATTCATTAATAAATCCGATGTAGTGTAACGGCTATCACACCTCGCTTTCACCGTGGAGACCGGGGTTCGACTCCCCGCATCGGAGTAAAACTTTTTTAAATTTTTATCTTTGACTATTCTTGTATCGTCAGTTAAAAAACCCTATTTTGAATTACAACTTTCAGATCTCTCTCCGATTCTTTATCTTCTCTCTAAGTTGGCCCCGTAGCTTCAGCTGCTCTTTGATTCCATTCATACAAAAGAACTATAAGACCCTCATTTTTTGTCCATTCTGAAGATCCTGTGCCTTTCTTTTTCAAATTTAATTGTTTTCCCTTTATCAACAGCTCTCTGACGCTAATTTGGTATAAGCCATACTCCTTCCAAGACAAGCAGCTAGCGAGTATTGACAATTGCAAAAAGCAGCCGCATCATTTTTGTTGCATCAAGAATAAAAATATATCAGAGCTGTCTTCTAACATATCAGGTAAACATTTAGTGGCTCAAATATATTATCATTCTCAGTAATAAGATAACTTTTAAATGCTTACGCGAGTATCGTACAAACACAGAGTCCTTAGGGGAATTCTCAGAAATTCTATATGATTTTTGAACCGATAAACATGAAGATAAAGCGGACATGGTAGGAGTCGTCTCAGCTACGAGCGGGTTCCTTTTGGTTTTTTCCATCACGTTCTCAACCTACTGCAGTTTGCACCAATTATTTGTTTCGTGTTTTGGACTGTCACTCGAATTTTGCTTCGAAAGTATGTACCTGTAAAGCGAGTAGCAGACAGCTATATTGTCGAAAATAAATTGATAACAGTAATTCTGATTGATATTATGATATAAACAAGAGATATTAAGTGAGCAGCTTGGGAGAATCAAAGATGAAACTTTCACAGTGACATTGCGACAAAAATGAAGTCAGATGAAGCTCAAGCAGAATATCAATCAACTCCAGAAATACGTCAGCCAATCCTCTATTGCGAGACGGTTACAATTCAGGAATCTGACTACAGAGGAATCTATGGTATGGAATAAGATTTAACGAGCTGTGCCATAGAGTCTGGGAGACTGGAAAAATGGTCTCGTGATAACATACACCATCAACTGCTAAGGCTGAAATTACTTTATTCATTATCCTGGTTGTGATTCAATAGGTGCAGAATGTCAGGTTTAAATAGTGACGTCTTTTCCGAATATCTAATCTCATTTCATTCAGTTTTTATCTCATTCTATGATATAAGAAATCAAGGGCTTATATATATCTATACTCGAAAACAATACTATCACTAATGCCTGAGCAAGTCAATGTAGCTAACTGTGAAGCTAACCACCTTTCTCAATATATATTTCATGATACAAATGCACATTTAAAGTTGTATCTAACTCATATTGTGAATCTCTTATGCTGTGAGGGTTTCGAGCCAACATAATAAAATTCTGCCATGAATTAGCACTTTGTATGATCTCGGCGGCTAGAAAAAAGGAAAAGAAAAATCGAACGTCTGAGCAACAAAGACAGAAAAATGGCTACTTTGAGGTAGTCGTAATCTTTATCTTTGTGTGTTTAAAAGCACTGAATTCCCTCACTGAGCAATTGGCTACCTTTCCTATGAAATAATGTCTATTTAGTAATGAGTTTTCTTCCTACTTCCCCTAAGAAGGGGACACGGTTAGAAAACTGGGACTCTGCCACCACTTTGACAAGCCTGTTCAGATTTCAAGCTACAGGTATCTTCGGCCGCAACAAAATGACCTCCAGTTCTAGCGATATGCCAATGCTTCACATGCAGCATGGAGACTTCAAGGTTGGATTGCATACAATCAAGTACGGGCATCCTGCTCAAGATTTGCACAACAGGCCTTTAAAGAGAAGAACTTAATGACTTTCTATATAATCGAACAGGAAAGGAACATCTTTCGAAACTGTCTTGGCTATGGTGGCGTTTTGTAACCATTTAGGAACGTTTCCTCCAGCATCGTTAGTCGTGACCATCAACCACAACAGTTCATTAGTGTTGTAATCATACTCCAGCTTCTCGACACTAACATAATATGCTGGCGTATGATTGGTCGTCAAGCTTTTATCAAGGTGACCAGCATTTAGCGAAATTATCATAGAGACTTCCTTGCCTTGGTCGTTGGTGTAGGGCTCGACTGGATAGACCCATTCGTTGAAATCTCTTATTGTTAAGGGCTTTCCCAAATCATACTCGATATGGACAAGATTCCAACCATTCTCCAGCTTTTCTATAATATCAACCTTGTCCAACACTTCTATATACTCCTTTTCCAACTTTGATCTTTTTGTTCTGTCCTTCATACTCCATTGATTATCCTCTGTTCGCTCACTCCCGTTGAGGTAATAGACAACTTTATCGTACAAGGCCGTATCAATCTTATGTTTAGATACACGACTTAGCCAGAAATCCGTTCCTTTTGTGGTGCTATAAGTTTGGACTTGAAATTTTCGATCTTTTTTGCCTTGGAACTTATACAATTTCCCTTTCTTCCACTTTTTTTCCACGTCTTCAGTCATTAGTTCACTAAATTTGATGATTTCGTTCTTATCTGACGGCAAGTCCTCCTTTTTAACCGGAGACTGAGTAAATTTCAATCCCATCTAGTTCTTATGCAATTGATGCGGCCTGGCGCTGTTGATAATACAGATCTGGACCCTCCGCGGTGTAAGAACAAATATCATATTTTCTCAAGCATGCTTCCATTCATACCATTTTACTTATATTGAAATATACTTGCGCAAGAATCATGACTATTCGCTCGTTCCCTGTTGATCTCTATAGAAGCACGTGAATATGAGTTGCTCGACTGAAATTCTTCTCCTTCAGCCGACAAACTTGAGGCACTATCTGGGACGCGCACCGCCATCGATTTATGAACAAACATATTCTATAATCTAAATATATACACTCGCATTATACTTTTTGAACAAATAGAGCTGTGAAAAAGATATAAGCAATGAGTTCGGCTAGATCATCCCTAATCGCAACAAGTACCGTTTCTTCAACGTCTCCTAGTTCTAGTGGAGCATATGTTGATTGTGGACCACCGCCAGCATGCCCGCAATGTGCCAGTGGTGAAATCTGTGTCATGACAGAATTAACACGTACGCAGTGTTCGACCACCATATGCATCAGAAACTCTTCCAGTGGTGGTAGTCAGTCATCACGATCGAATAGTAGGCTGATTGGTGGTGTCGTCGGAGGTGTCGTCGGTGGAGTAGCTGTATTAGTGGCACTTCTATTATTCTTCCTCTACCATAGGTTTTGGAAAGGAAAGTTGCGTGAAAGATCAGACAGGCTAAACTCGAATAGGTCTGTATACCATGACGAGGGACTGTTTGAAGATGATGATTATGATGATGAGGACGATGAAGATGATGAAGATGATGAGGACAGTGAAGAAGGTATCCGGGGACGAACCGAGAATAATCATGCGAACTACAAGAGGCCAATGATGGACACAGCATCTAATGTAGGTGATCGGAACAGTACGGTCACTATACAAACGAGAGCATCTAATATTCTACCTATTGCGTATATCCCTGGTGTCACGAACGGAAGTGGTACGATGTCCGGGTCAGGATCTGGAGGGTTATCATCAAGACTATTCCGTGGTCTCAATACTTCTAATTTGCACAGTGTTGGAGATATGCGATCTCATATCACTCTAGGATCATCTATTTTAGGTGGTTTAGATGATGACGATGAGGAACCGGAGAAAACAGAAAAAACAATACCACTTGGATCGTCAGCCAATGAGAAAACCTCTGAGAATTTAACCACAGCTATTAGGGCGAAACCAAAATTAGTACAGATTGCCGAAGAAGACGGTGATGACGAGAGAAAGGCAGAGAATCCCGTACAAGATTTTGAATTATCTGAAAAACAACCAGAAGATAGCTTAGCATCTGAAAGCAAAGAGGACCGTCTCAGCTCAACTCAACTGCTCGATGAGGTAGAACAAGCTGATGATGGGCATAAACAGGAGCAAGGTCACAACAATAGCGATGATAACGATCGCCATACTCTTGATACCATCGAAATTGCTGCTGAGGAAGGCGATGATGATGATGATGATGATGATGATGATGATGGAAGTTTTATCTTGGACCTGACAATTCCGGATTCCATACATCATAAACCCAGTATCAATACATCGACCGTCGATGATCACCACAACCAGGATGAGGACTCTGGCAGCCCTTTCGAAGATAAGTTTAGGATCGATGTTGATCTATAGTCATGAAAGGATAGACATAATCGAAGCAATCCAAACGGTAGGTTCGCCCTTTAGTTTTATTTGGGTAAGCACGCGTTTTATGTACTTTGGATATATAGGTTTTTCTATTGCACGTATCCGATAACTGTTATGAACTTTTTTACTCTGTCTAGTCCCTCAGACAGAGATCCTGTATGACTGTAGCAGGATTGCGATTAGACGAGCGGCAGTCAGAATTGCGACGTTCATCCCGGATTTTCAAGCAGTAGTTAGCACAGGCGGAGGATGGCAGCAGGAGTATTCTCTTGGCAGATCCTGGTTTCATACCTTCAAATAACAGAAAAGAAAGACACACATTAACGAACGAAACAGAGCACAGAGGTGAATCAGGCCAGAGACCGTTGTACGTATTTGAAATGGACGGAAAGGCAAAGCTTCGCAATTCCTTCAGCATTCTCAAAAAAAAAAGAGAGGAGCGCTGTTTGCATTTGCTGTGAAAGAAACTAAGCGGGTTCAGTCTTGCAAAATCATTTGGGAACATGTCAGGAATATCCACTTTTCCAAGTTTAAGGTCCAGTCGGCATTCTACGCGAGAACAAGACCCGTAGACTCAATTTCTGTAGAAGGGCAATCATCACCGCTGTCAAACGTCCTCATTGGAAATACAGATGCACTCCGCTAGACCAGGGGCACACTCTCCCTAGAGAACTGGCTCCGATCTTGACTGTTGAGACGTGCGATTGGAACAGCATCTTTTGGTAAAAGCTTGCTTTGCTCTCGCACGGCTGGAACGCAAATTGCACCATGGCCAACACGCCCTGGCTCCCGTCATGGACGGCATAGAGGTCCAAACGTGGCAGCGATAGATCCGGCGGTTGCAGCTCCTTCGCGCCCAATACACACGATGCAAAGGGTATCAAATCAAGCAGGGGAGACTGCGCTCCTTTACAAGAAAAATACCTGCAAAAATGGCCACCCTACAGGCCTCGCAGACGCCAGAACCTGCACGGATGATAATTCACTAGAAACCGTTCCACGTAGTGGCGACCAGTATCGGATCATCCCACGTGATCACGTGACTGCGGTTTCAGCTGTCCTGCAAATGAACTTTGCGTGCGCTCCGCTCTGATGGTTGCTCGTCTGAAGACCGCGCCCTGGGGTTTTTTACAGACTGCCGCCCCATCCGTTGCACGCTCTGTTCTCAATGCCCTATTCGCGGTAAGGGCTGATTTTCCCGGATGTGACACTGATTGTGCTAGCGCACCAGCTCAATTAAGTCGGCCAAAGGGCTCAATTAAGTCGGCCAAAGGGCTCAAAGAGTCCTCCTTTCTAAAAGCGTCACTCGCCCAAGACCTGCACCTGATACGGGTCGCATCTGAAGTCCGAATGCTGTACATTAGGTAACAGCTTCAGGCTGAGGTGTCCTCGCCTGGGGCGTGCCGTACCCAGGCGTCCGCCCGCTCCCGTCCTGTTACCCCATGCAAAAACACCCGTGGTTACACGACAATCACATTCTCATGCTCTGGCCGCAACATGCAGATCACGGCAGGCGCTAGCCGCCGAACAGTGCCCCCGCATGCCGTGCAAAACAACCCGCTCACTTCCTGTCTCGTTCATAATAACCACTGGTCATCGATCGGTCGAGCTCATGCGCGAGCACGTGACCGGCGTGGCTCTTTGCAGCACGTGAAATGACGTCATTGTCGAAAAAACGTAAACACCTGGCCGTATCGCAAACAGCAAGTTGACGTCGCTCCACCCTTCTGTGACCGGGTAACCCCACACATAGCGACGTCGTTTCTTGTGCGTTCCTTTTTTCTTTTTTCGCACCCAACACACAATTCCGCTGTTGTTTGCTCGAGGCCCGACAAGTCAGCGTTGCTTTTCCCTGGTGGGTTGGTGGATATTTTCAACGAATCATGATTTGATTTTTTACACGACGCTGCCAAAAGAAACCAGGTGCCCTGGGGGCCACCTAAGCATCAAGGGAAAAAAGAACTGATCTGCCACTGCAAAATGGTAAATGCAAAATGCAAAAAAGCACGAAACGGGCTTCATTTTGTTATGACAAAGCGCTTGATTTAAGAGATCTTTGATTGTGACGCTCACCAAAGCGACTGGACACTCAATAGGGGTGTCTAGCAATTGAGTTTATTAATAATGCTTGGTCTTTGTAATGTCGGGATGCGTATTGCTTTTCTGCGATTGTAATCTCAGTCATCAGTTCTCTTGATGTGTAGCTCGCATCTAGGTTTGGCGCTATTTTTTCATAGTTTCTTATTTTCTGGTCTACGTGTGCAACTACGTTCTCTGGAAGGTAGATTATTTTCGTCTATCGGGTGGCACTAGGAGACAGGAAATAAGGAAAAGAGAGGGAGGGGGATGGATTTTGTATATAACTGAAAAGAAAAAAGACATGTTGTTTGTTTTCTCGGAAAAACAAAGGTTCTGTTCAGCTTATAAGTAGGCTCTGAGTTAGTTTTGAGACAGTGATACTAGTTGGGTTTCGAATTCAGTTTCAAGTTCAAGTAGTACTGTTCAGGTGTAAGTAGGCATAGATACAAGACATTGGTTACTCATAATGACAACATTTTCTGATATTGATAGATTGGCGATCTCGACGATGAGATTGCTGGCAGTCGATGCGGTATCGAAGGCGAATTCTGGTCATCCAGGTGCGCCATTGGGTATGGCACCGGCAGCTCATGTTTTGTTGAGGAACATGCGCATGAACCCAAAGAACCCGGGGTGGATCAACAGAGATAGATTTGTGCTATCCAACGGCCATGCTTGCGCATTGCTGTACTCGATGCTGCATTTGACGGGGTACGACTTCTCAATCGAGGACTTGAAGAGTTTCAGACAATTGCACTCCAAGACACCAGGTCATCCTGAATTTGAACTGCCTGGCGTTGAGGTCACCACGGGTCCACTGGGCCAGGGTGTCTGTAACGCAGTTGGTATTGCGATCGCACAAGCAAACTTTGCGGCTACCTACAACAAGCCAGAATTCACATTATCCGATTCTTACACCTACGTTTTCTTAGGTGATGGTTGTTTGCAGGAAGGTGTTTCTTCGGAGGCTTCTTCGTTGGCTGGTCACCTGCAATTGGGTAACTTGGTTGCAATCTACGACGATAACAAAATCACCATCGATGGTGATACCAAAGTTTCCTTCGATGAAGACGTTTTGAAAAGATACGAGGCCTACGGTTGGGAAGTTTTGACCGTCAACAAGGGAGACGATGATCTTGCTTCTATCGATGCTGCTATCAAACAAGCCCAAAAATCCAAGGACAAACCAACCATCATCAAGTTGACCACCATCATTGGATACGGTTCCCTAAACGAGGGTTCTCACTCCGTCCACGGTTCTCCATTGAAGGCAGACGATGTCAAGCAATTAAAGAAGAAATTCGGTTTTGACCCAGAACAATCATTTGTTGTTCCACAAGAAGTTTACGATTTCTACCAAAAATCTGTCGCACAACCTGGTGCGGAACTAAATGCCAAATGGGACCAATTGTTCTCTAGTTTCCAAAAGAGATACCCTGAGGTCGGCAAAGAATTGGTTAGAAGACTGAGTGGTAAACTACCTGAAAACTGGGATGAAAAACTACCAAGATACACTCCAAAAGACTCAGCTGTTGCAACCAGAAAACTATCTGAAATGGTCTTCGAAGACATTTATGCTGAACTTCCAGAACTAATTGGTGGTTCTGCTGATCTAACTCCATCGAACTTGACCAGATGGAATGAAGCTGTTGATTTCCAACCAACAAACTCTGGTATTGGTAATTACGCTGGTAGATACATCAGATATGGTATTAGGGAACACGGTATGGGTGCGATTATGAACGGTATCTCAGCATTTGGCGCAAATTACAAGCCTTATGGTGGTACCTTCTTGAACTTCGTGTCTTATGCTGCAGGTGCAGTCAGATTATCTGCTTTGTCTGGACACCCAGTTATTTGGGTTGCTACTCACGATTCTATCGGTTTAGGTGAAGATGGTCCAACTCATCAACCTATTGAAACTTTAGCACATTTCAGAGCTCTACCAAATACCAGTGTCTGGAGACCTGCTGATGGTAATGAAGTGTCTGCTGCTTATAAGAGTGCATTGGAATCAAAACATACACCACATATCATCGCTTTATCAAGACAAAATTTACCGCAGCTGAAGGGCTCTACTGTTGAAAATGCTCTAAAAGGTGGTTACGTTTTACAAGAAGTCTCTAATCCAGATATCATCTTGATTGGTACTGGTTCAGAAGTGTCATTATGTGTTGAAGCAGCTCAATTATTGGCTGCTAAGAACATCAAGACACGTATTGTTTCCATGCCAGATACCTTGACATTTGATAAACAACCAACTGAATATAGACTATCAGTCTTACCAGACCGTGTCCCAATTATGTCTGTTGAAGTTCTTTCAACTGCTGGTTGGTCTAAATATGCCCATCAATCCTTCGGTTTGCACACTTTTGGTGCTTCTGGTAAGGCATCTGATGTCTTCAAATACTTTGATTTCGTTCCAGAAGGTGTTGCTTCAAGAGCTGAAAAGACTATCGCTTTCTACAAGGGTAAAGAAGTTGACTCGCCATTAAAGACAGCTTTTTAAATAAATATAAAATACGAATTCCATAATTTTTTTATAAACGTTACTTTGCAGAATTAGATTTATTTATTTCGTTCTTGAAGTGCATGTAAAGAATTTAATTATTGATTGAAATTCAGGAAAAAAGGTCTTTTGAGACCTAAACATGAACTGAAAAAAAACTCTAACAAGTTGACAAAAGAAAATACAGAAATAAAATATGACGAACAAAGAGCAACATCCAATATCTGTGGCATTTGTATGCTTAGGTAACATCTGTCGCTCTCCAATGGCTGAAGCAGTCTTTCAGAATGTAGTGAGACAAAAAAATTTGGAAGATAGATTTCACGTAATAGACTCTTTTGGTACTGGAGGTTGGCATTGCGGTGAGAACCCTGATTCACGTAGCGCAGCAACGTGTAAATTTCATAATGTTCCCATAAATCATAAGGCTCAACAAATTAAGGGTAATCATTTTGATAAGTTCGATTATATTATCTGTATGGATGAATCAAATTTAAGAAATTTGAAACGATTACAACCAAAGGGTTCAAAAGCTAAGTTGTTCCTTTTTGGTAATTGGAATACAGATGGGAAGTTTAATAAGATTGTTGATGATCCATACTATGGTGGTAATGAAGGCTTTGAATACAATTTTAAGCAAATTTCCTATTTTAGTGAAGAATTTTTAAAAAACGAATTGTTGTAGATATGATCATCATTATTATTAATATATATGATTCTTTTTAAATATACACGTATAAGTTGTATGTTTCGATCCTAAACTTAAACAAGGAATTCAAGATAGATTAAAATAACTTTTCAAAATCCTCCTCTGTGGGAACAATTTCGCTATTACAACGTCTTGCTAGCCAACTTCTTTGATAATCAAAATACCTCCACGATTCTTCTTCACCTTGCGGCATTCCTGGCGGTGATTTTTCCACTTCCTTATAGTACCAACGGCGATCCTTTTTATTGAACCTCCACTTTCTATTTTTCGCCAATTCCCTTGCAGCAAGAAACTGTTCATACGTTCCTTGGTAATGATAAAATATGAAGAAAAGCGTATCCAGATCAAACTTGGAGAAAATTCTGGCTAGTGAGGTTCTGGAGTAAACATCTTCATTTTCATCGCTCCCTATATTTTTGTCTTCTGTCCGTTTATCATCTGGTTTATTAAGTGAGCTTTGTTCTTTAACAGGTGACTGCTGTTGCTCCTGCTGCTGCTGCTCTTGCACGGATATTGGATTAACATTATCTATTGGATAGACAAATCTAATCGGTTCACTCGGGAAAAAAATTGAAGTTGGATGAGGAAGAGATAGAGGTTTTCTATAAAAATGAGGTGAGTCGGCATCTAATGAATCCGGACAATTTAGTAAAGAAGATTCTAATTGTGCTTTCATGCGATCTGGCATTTTTTTGTATGGCTGCATCAAAGGTCGTTTTGACTGCAACCAATATTTTAAGTCGTCCTTGAACAATGGATTTTTGAATGCTGCATTCTCTGATAGCATTCGTTCAATCTGTTCATTTATTTCTTCCGTCTTATCTTGTGGGTAAAGGACTTCCTGTTGAGTGGGATTCATATCTTTTTTCTTATGACTATTTCCAATCTCATTTGTGTGATTGATATTGTTATCAGTGCTGTTTGTGGTGCCATTGGTATGAGCATGCTGAGATAATGTTGTAGATGACTCAGGAGTTGGTGACTGTTGCAAGCTAACAGGTGTAGGAGTCCCGTGAATAGGTGTTGTAACTGCAGAAGGTGTGTCTGTCGGCTGCTGTGCTCTTTTCCTTGGAGAACGTTCCTGTCTCTTGGCAATCTTCGCCGTGATAGTGTGCGCTGAAGGCGAACTGGTTGCATTAGTTGACGCAATTTGAGAGTCCGAAGTACCAGACGCCACATTTTCTCTATTTTCATCTGAACCTGGTGTACTCTCACAACCCATATCTTCATAAATTGTGTCATATTCTATGAAATCAGGGTCATCATTGTTCTCCACATAATATTTTATATCCTCCTGGTAGTCTTGTACTGTCTCAGGTTCCATTTCGTTGTTTTGCAGCAACTTCAGGATGTTTTCCAGATTGTGAATGTGGAATTCGTGCCTTTCTACTTGTTCCTCATCTTCCTGTGCTTCGTAACCTTCTATCTGTTTTTGCAACTCTTCCAAACATTCTTGAATGAATACGAACTGTTCTCTTTTCCTCAATTCACGAGGATCTTTTATTATGTCAGGATTGGTCAATGCCTCAGTTGAAAACTGTTTCGTCTTCATTAGTTTCTCTACCGATTTGAATCTTTCCATCCCATTTTCAATTAATCGTCTGTTCTCCGTAAGCACTGTCTGCCTATCCTTCACATCTTCTTTGCTCAACCATGTTTTGATTTGATCTCTATGTTTTTGCAATTTTTTAATCTCTCTTTTCAAATCGGATTCAAGCTTCTCCCGATAAGATGTATTCTCAGAATTCGTTGACTGAAATTTCTCATACACTGTCTCAAAGTCCAATAGTCCTTCTTTGACCTTCTTCAGCAGCTTGTCAATATCCTGCTGTAGCTTTCGCTGAGACATTGTCAACACTCTTGCAAGATGCTAAATTTCTGAGCTGTCAAATCTTCGCTTAATTCAAATGATTGCCCTCCTAAATGAATAAAATGGGGGGAAAGAAAAACACAGCAGCGAAGGTTAATGTTGGCTACTTAACTAACTCAATCGGTCGAATTACAATGAAGAGGTGTAACAATTCCTTTAACAATTTGGACTTTTGACTACCATACTGAAACTTGAAAGACCTCCTCATCAGCTTTATTTGCAAATGGCTAGCGAAAATAACGTATAAAGTGAGCAATATTTCATCTTTCCTGAGCTGTGTAATAGAACTGGCGATTGTTCACGTAAAGTGTTTCGATATAACTAGAGTTTGATCCTTTCGCGTCTTCTATATCACAATTTCTTAGCATTTTTGAAAGCTTGAAGACCACATATTTTCATATTCAAATCCTTATGCCTTTCCTGATGATGTTTGGTGAACATTTCTCTTAACAGCATCTTAGAAGAAATGATTCCGATATAGTTGAGACAAACGCATAAAGGACTGGTCACAAGAGAAGATTCAGCGGAATTATAGCGCAGTGCAAACTCCATTGTGCTGGGATTCATACGCCATAATCGTATTCAAGGACATCCCAAAACTGTGTTAGGGTTAAGAATCTATCATAGAATGAGCATCAATGCGGGTCAGGTCTCATACAAGTTCCTGCAATGTGAATAATTTTGCTTGGAAATACAACGAGCGGATCTAACGAAAAAACAAGTAACGGATAAGAGGAACGCAATTTGTCGTGCTACGTCGGTGCTCGTTCTCAATTAATTGTTCTCCTGAAAAGTAACAGCGCACAAAATCGGATTACTGCAACGAATTCAGGAAACTACTGGGAACCTGTAGTACAATTCAATTTCTTGTGACTTTGGCTCTCTCAATCGTGAACGCAAAAAAGGCCTTGTGCATGGAGAACCCACAGCCAACATAGAAGGGCACTAGCAAGAGAATATAAAAGAGGAAGTTTTCAGTCTGAGGCGTGAGTTTGAGTGCAATTAAACTTTCACCAAGATCTTTTGGAACCGATCACACCATGCAGGAATTTAGTTATGTACCGTCAAAGCGGGGTGTGACTGCCTTTTCCATTTCAAAACTGTAACATCAGTGAATCGTTCAAGGTCCAAATTATCGCAGCCTTCCCGAGTTCCGCTATAGTACCCTGATTACTGGACTATAGCAGCAGCGAATGAATTGGACACCTGAGCTATGTTGTTTGGAAGTAATAATATTTGGTTCAAAATCCAAAATCCTGAACAGCCCTTAAGTATTCGCCAACGGTTGTGCCACCAGTATAAAGCAAGAATATTATAAATGGGCGAATCCATAATGGAAGGCCAACCGAGGGTGATTGAGCATGCAAAGGTGATTTTTCAGTGTGCGATACACTACCTATGTAGCTTTGACGTCTGAACTTGTGCTCTGTGAAAATAGATGTTCTGTTGAAAAGCGCTTTTAAGTAGTTTTTTTTCAACTTTGTTTGGAAAAGTTTTCCGCCGGAATTTCGACATTTCTGGACGTCTGAGTTGCTGGAAGCGACTGACTCTTTCGATGCCCACTGACGACACTGCCAATGGTTTAATCATTCAATAGATTTCTGTCAGCATAGTGGGCTCAATTTACGTAAAGATTTTTATTGACATATATCTCTGTTAGACTCGAATAGTTTGAGAAACTTAAACAGGCTTACACTCATCAGCAATCAAGCCAAAGATCATTCGAGGATGGATGACCAGGGTTGGATTGAAAGATTGGACAATCCCACTCTAAGCGTTCTTCCACAAGATTTCCTACGTCCGCAACAGGCACCATTTGTTGAGCAGGATGTGTACTCGATTAGCCTCCCCCAGCTGGACGCTGTGAGCTCCTCAAGAAACCCGTACCTGGTTACACTGACTGTTTGGGCTGCTTTACTGTATAGATTTACTGGCGACGACGATATCGTGCTATACATTGATGGGAATAAAGTGTTGAGATTCACAATTCAACCATCAGTTTCTTTCCAGGAACTCTTCGATTTAATCAGAAAAGAGGTCGACTCACTACCAGGGTCACAAGAGCTATCTTTCGATGAGCTATCCGAAACTATACGCAAGGCTAATGATTTGGAGAGGTGCCCACAATTGTTTCGTCTGGGTGTAGTCAGTAATAAGTTTGATTTCAAGTTGGACAACTTTAAGCATCATCCTATGGATTTGGCTTTGAACGTTGAGCAAAAGGAGGGTTTTACTTCTCTGCAGATCATTTACAACAAATTTTTATACTCGCCAGAAAGAATATCCATTTTGGCAGACCAAATTACTCAATTTATCACTCGTGTAGTTGAAGAGCCATCTGTTTGTATCACCAAAGTCTCTTTAATTACGGAAAAGTCAAGCCAGGCATTACCTGATCCAACAGCAAACTTAGGTTGGTGTGATTTCGTAGGGTGTATTCATGATATTTTTCAAGACAATGCCGAAAAGTTCCCGGAGAGATCTTGTGTGGTCGAAACTCCACCATTTAATTCAACCAAGACCCGCCATTTTACCTATCAAGACATCAACCGTGCTTCTAACATTGTTGCTCACTACTTGATTGATACAGGAATCAAAACTGGTGATGTGGTGATGATATACTCTTCCCGTGGTGTTGATTTGATGGTGAGTGTCATGGGTGTCTTGAAAGCAGGCGCTACATTTTCTGTAATTGATCCTGCGTATCCACCAGCAAGGCAGACAGTTTACTTAGGAGTCGCCAAACCCAAAGGTCTGATTGTCATCAGAACTGCTGGAGAACTAGACCAATTGGTTGAAGACTACATTAGTAAGACGTTGGATATTATAACGCGTGTCCCTTCCATTGCAATTCAAGATGATGCTACTTTGCAAGGATCGGTTGATCCACAGAAAGATATTTTCGAGCCTTACGAACATTTGAAGGATACGCGGACTAATGTGATTGTTGGTCCTGACTCTAATCCAACTTTATCATTTACTTCAGGCTCCGAAGGTTTGCCAAAAGGTGTTTTAGGTAGGCACTTTTCACTGGCTTACTATTTCAAATGGATGTCAAAGCAATTCAATCTATCTGAACATGATAAATTCACAATGTTAAGTGGTATTGCCCATGACCCAATTCAAAGAGACATGTTTACTCCGTTGTTCTTGGGTGCTCAACTTTATGTTCCTACCCAGGATGACATTGGGACACCTGGAAGATTAGCTGAATGGATGGGGAAATATGGTTGCACAGTTACACATTTGACCCCTGCCATGGGTCATCTGCTAACAGCAGAAGCTACTACTCTGTTTCCGGAGCTCCATCACGCTTTCTTTGTGGGAGATATTCTAACCAAACGTGACTGCCTGAGACTACAAACTCTGGCCGAAAACTGTAACATCGTCAATATGTATGGTACTACAGAAACTCAACGTGCGGTATCATATTTTGAAGTCCAATCGAGATCAAAGGACGCAAAATTTTTAAAAAAAGCTAAAGATGTCATGCCAGCAGGTAAAGGTATGTTAAATGTCCAATTACTGATCGTAAATAGATACGATAGTGCGCAAGTTTGTGGTATAGGTGAGATTGGTGAAATATACGTTCGCGCAGGCGGTCTGGCCGAAGGATATCGTGGATTGCCCGACTTAAACAAGGAAAAGTTCGTTAACAACTGGTTTGTCGATAAGGATCACTGGAAGTACCTAGATGTCGACAAGAAAGAGCCTTGGAGAAAATATTGGTTTGGACCAAGGGACAGACTTTATAGAACCGGTGACCTTGGCCGTTACTTACCTGATGGTAATGCAGAGTGCTGCGGTCGTGCTGATGACCAAGTTAAGATCCGTGGCTTTAGAATTGAATTAGGTGAAATTGACACAAATATTTCCCAGCATCCTCTTTTAAGAGAAAACATCACATTAGTTCGTAAGAATGCTGATAATGAACCAACCTTAATTACTTTCTTGGTCCCAAGATTTGACAAACCAAAAGAACTGTCTAAATTTCAGAGTGAAATTCCAGCTGAGGTAGAATCAGATCCAATTGTAAAAGGTTTAGTTGGCTACCACTTATTGGCTAAGGACATCAAAGAGTTTTTGAAGAAAAGACTAGCAAGCTACGCAATTCCCTCTTTACTAGTTGTTCTGGACAAATTACCACTAAATCCCAATGGTAAAGTTGACAAGCCCAAATTGCAATTTCCAAGTCCGAAACAGTTGGAGTTGGTTGCCGCAAACAGCAAATCAGAAATTGACGATTCCGCCTTCACGCCAGCTGAGCGTGAAATTCGTGATCTTTGGTTAAGTGTATTGCCAACTAAGCCTGCGTCAGTCTCTCCGGATGACTCTTTCTTTGACCTAGGTGGTCATTCTATCCTAGCGACAAGAATGATTTTCTCGTTAAAAAAGAATCTGAACATTGACCTACCACTTGGGATAATTTACAAGTTTCCCACTATTAAGGCATTTGCGGCAGAGGTTTCCAGGATAAAAAACTCCGAAACGTCCTCAAAAGACTTTGTTGAGGTCTTCGATTATGCGAAGGATGCAAAAGATTTAGTTAAAGCTTTGCCCTCCACTTATGCTTCCCGCGAACCATTCGTAAAACCTTCTATTGCATCAGGCAACAATATTACAATCAATGCCTTTGTTACAGGAGCTACTGGATTCTTAGGGTCTTATATTCTTGCCGATCTACTCACTCGTCAAATTCCATTTTGTGATATCAAAGTCTTTGCTCATGTTCGTGCTAAAGATGAAAAAGCCGGTATGGAAAGACTGGAAAAAGCCGGTATTACATATGGTACGTGGTCTCACAAATTTATGTCCCGTGTTGAAGTTGTCTTAGGTGATCTATCAAAACCTCAATTTGGATTGAACTCTGAGAAATGGGACAGACTCACCAATGAAATTGATATAATTATCCACAATGGTGCTCTAGTTCACTGGGTTTTCCCTTATATCAAGTTGAGAGATGCAAATGTCGTATCGAGTATTAACGTGATGAACCTGGCAGCAACCGGTAAAGCAAAGTTTTTCAATTTTGTTTCATCAACATCAACCCTTGACACTGAAAACTACTTCTCGCTATCAGATAAATTAGTTGCCGAAGGAAAACCAGGAATTCCCGAGTCGGATGAGTTGATGGGGTCTGCAACAGGCTTAACTGGGGGATATGGACAATCCAAATGGGCTGCGGAATACATTATTAGACATGCCGGCGAGAGAGGTCTTCGTGGCTGCATAGTAAGACCTGGTTACGTCACTGGTGCTTCGACGAATGGTTCCTGTAACACCGATGATTTTCTACTAAGGCTTTTGAAGGGATGTGCCCAAATTGGTAAAATACCCAATATCAATAACAGTGTGAACATGGTCCCTGTTGATCACGTTGCTCGTGTGGTGGTAGCATCTGCTATTAACCCCCCTATGGAAAATGAGTTTACAGTCGCTCAAGTAACTGCTCACCCCCGTATTTCCTTGAAGGATTACCTATATCAATTGAAAGAATATGGCTATGATGTAGAAATTGTTGATTACGAATCTTGGGGTAAATTTTTGGAAAAATCAGTGGAAGAGGGAAAGGACAATGCTTTATATCCATTATTGCATATGGTACTTGAGAATTTACCAGCAGGCACAAGAGCACCCGAACTTGATGATTCTAATGCAGTTTTATCATTGAAAAAAGATATTGAGTGGTCTGGTGAAGATGTATCTTGTGGGAAAGGTGGCACACCAGAGCAAATTGCAATTTACATTGCATTCTTGCGCAAAGTTGGATTCTTGTCTGCTCCTTCAGGAGGAAAAGTCTTACCAAAGATTACAATCACCCAAGAGCAACTTGACTTGGTCGCTTCGGGAGCAGGGGCACGTTCAAGTTCTGCTACCAACTAGATACGTTTAATTTCTTAACTAGAAAAATATATGCAAAAATATATACCAAAAGATACACGAAAATAGAAGAATTGAAAAAGTAAATATTCAATGTCAGAAAGACTAATATCCAAATAATTAATTATTAAATAAGAACTGCAAATCAGCTGGTGTTAACCTGTTAATAGCAGCTTCATCTTGATTTATTGTTGCATTGATCATATTTGCCTTTTTCTCTTGCAGTTCAATTATTCTTGATTCTATACTATCTTCGATACAAAATCTTGTAATTTTGACGGGTCTATATTGACCAATTCTATGAACTCTATCACCACTTTGCCATTCAACACTTGGATTCCACCATGGATCAAGTATAAAAACTTGTGAAGCTTCACAAAGATTTAATGCAACACCACCAGCTTTCAAACTAACTAAAAAAACCTCGCAATGAATATTATTCATGAAATAGTTGATAGTTTCATCTCTTTGAGTTGGTGACATGCTTCCTTGTAATTTAACAGTTTGGAAACCCGCTCTTTTTAATCTCCATTCGACTAAATCTAACATACTTGTAAATTGAGAGAAAACAATAGATTTTATGGTCTTTTTATCACTTCTTAATGAATAAAGCTCTTCGACGAGTGCTTCGATCTTTGTAGAAGACTTCCAATTACCCTTCATGTTTAAACGACTAACAATGCTTTGCTTTTTGAATAGATCTAAATCAACTTCTAGGGCAGGTTGTGATAAATCTATACTTAAACCAATATGACAAACTGGACAAGTGAGTCTTTTTTCTTCTTCCATGAATGATTCCACATATTCTTTTATACATAATCGACAGAATTTATGATGACATTTTGATTCTATAGGTTCCTCAGCTTCATCGTCACATAATTGACATATAATAACACCATTATCCGTAGACTCATTACCATTTTTATCGTTTAACCTTTTGAGTACCAAATCAGGATGATCAGCTAACTGTCTCATTCTTGTAATTAATGTGAAAATATTGGCATAATTATTTAAAACAACACCTTCTTCAACGTAAGAATTATATTTCCTTCTCACATCCATGTATAAACTTTTGTAAAGGTCTTTTTCATGTTCATTGAAATAATCTTTTCTCACCGTGACAATTCTTGGTGGTAGACCCAAATCATCCGCTCTTTCGACTTTGGTTCTTCTAAGCATTAAATGCTTCAATAAAAGCTGAATATTATTTAAAGATTCTAAACCCAACCCTGTAGCACCAAACTGTTGAATATTTTTCAGCATAAAATGATTGAAAAAATTTCTATGTTGCATAATAACATGACCACAATGATCACAATGCATATTATCAGAAAATTTCCATTCTTTTGATTTGCAATCGCAGGAAGTACAATAATAATTGGCAAATGGCTCAACATCCAAGAATCTAATAAGCGAATACATTTCACCAATTCTATTTTGTAAAGGTGTACCAGTCAAACACCATCTTTTCAAAGATTTCAAAGAGTTCACAGCTCTTGCCGTGTTACTTTGTCTATCTTTAATATTATGAGCCTCATCAAGTATAACTCTATGAAAGTCAATATGATGTAATAAAGATTTTTCTTTTACCATACCATTTTTTCTTCTAAATCCATAATTTTGTTTTCTGAAAACCGATTCCAAAACGGAATATGTTGTTAGAATAACGTCAATATCACCCAAATCACCATAATCATTGGTTCTCGAAGCTCCGTGATAAATATAAGTCTTGAGCGCACCATTCGTATGTTGATCGATTTCATTTTTCCATTGAATTAAGGCAACTGTCGGAGCCACCACAAGCGAAGGTCTCTTTGCAAGATCATTCATCAGTAACGCAATCGTTTGGATCGTTTTACCCATACCCATTTCATCTGATAATATACCACCGTTGTATTTGCTTGCTTCTTGATTTATTAACCATCTAAGACCTTCTAATTGGAAAGGTAGTAATTTGATAGACATTCCCTTGGGTTGCGTAGCTCTTTTAGCGACATAGCATGGGGCCTCCTTCAAATTGCTGAAAACACTCCGAAGTTCGGGATGCCAACCATATAGTCTTTCTGTATTTCTGTTATATCTGTCAGTTTTTTTTTCATCGTCCGTTTTCCTCTTTTTCTTCGCAGGTTTTCGTGGTGCTCTCTTCTTTGCAGTGGTCTTTCTTCTCTTACTGAGCGGTTCATCATCATCCTCATCTTCCTCATCCCCATCACCCTCACCCTCATCTGCATCGGCCTTCAAAATTTCCGTCTCATCTGCACCCGCAGCGCCGCCCATATCGGCTGGTTCCCCCTTGATTATCGAACCGTCCTGTTGCGTTAGATCGACTATATCACCCTTATAGTCATCATCATCCTCATTTTGCGACCGCTCTCCGCCATCGCTCATTTCCACATAGTCTACTTTTTTCCTCTGACGTCTCGTCCTCCTGGGACGGATGAATCCTCCATCTTCGACCATACAACACCTTACTTGAAGCCACCCTTCGAGAGACGCTTGCTGTCTTGCGGCAAGAACCTCTTTTCCATGTACTTTGCTGTGGGACTTGATCGCCAGGATATGGAAAGCTCTGAGTCGGTCACCTCGGCAGTGGCCAGCTGATACGTCACTACACACGAACACTTCTGCGACTGCTACTACCGCCGCTCCCGCTGCTCCCGCTCCACCCAGCGGGG
Organism: Zygotorulaspora mrakii; assembly: GCF_013402915.1. Lineage (NCBI taxonomy): Eukaryota > Fungi > Ascomycota > Saccharomycetes > Saccharomycetales > Saccharomycetaceae > Zygotorulaspora > Zygotorulaspora mrakii. The sequence continues at coordinate 444,553 of NC_050719.1, forward strand.
CCTCCGCCTCTGTCGGGACCGAACGACGTGGCGGAACGAGTCCATCCAAACGGTCAGATAGCGGCGCTCCACTGCACTCAACTGCGTTCTCCCTGGCAACTCCAGCACAGCTCTGTGGATCTGCACCAGCGCCGCTGGTGATCGCCCTATCGCGTGACCATGCCCTCGCATCCAGCAGAGTACAGCAAACTGGAGGAGGAAGGCGAGGACCATGTTCCAACTCTGCACCTCGCTTTTATACCTCGACGCAATTTAGCCGCCAGCTGCTCGGTCTTCAGATCTGCACCCGCAGCTGCGCTGGCCCCGGACCAACGGGGCAAACCCAGCGGCACAAGCCCAGGGGTCCGCAAAGTAGCTGCTGGTTCTACCCTCACAGCCGCGGCCGAGACTGTCCGCTCCGGATGCCGTTGGCGCACCGGTTTAGCCGCCCAAGGCCAGGGACCAAAGCCACGCGCCCATCGGCCCGTACCAAACGACCCTTTGCACCGCGAATCACCGATCGCCGAGGGGCGGCGCCCCTCGGCAGCAGGGTAAGCGCGCCCCTCGCGGAATCAAGGAGTGCATATCAGCTCAGACGGCGCCGCCGTTCGACTCCACAGACACACCAACAGCCCGCGGTTCCTTTTTCGCTTTCTTTTGTTTTCTTTGCATAGCGTGTTTTCGGCCCATGCACGCGAACGTTGCTTGTTTCGCGCCAGCCCGCATGGCCACCCCTCCCCTCCCCGCCACCGCGACGACGACTGCGACGATGACGAACGACCGGGCGTTCCGGTTGCTGCCTGCTCGTCGCCGTCGTATAAGACCTGGCGCATCGAATCTGCCTTACGTCATCACCGTTATACCGTTACTGTACGTATTGCCATGATCATCATGAACGCAAGTGGCTCGACACCTTTCGTAGCGGCCACCGCTCTCACAGCATGATGCCCGGATGCTCTTGCACCTTGGTGATCGAGGGAGGGTGTTGATGTGTTGATGTGTTGCCGGCGTCGCTGTTGCTTTCGCTTGCGTTTGCGTTTGCTTTTTCTGCTGCATCTTATTTTGTGGTTCTCTTTCCTTCCACGTCGCCTGCGATCGGACCAACAAAGTCAAAGTCGATCATTCCCGCATTGTACATGCAACACTAAAGCACATGAGAACACAAAGCCAGAACAAGAAAAGAAAAAAATAAAGGTAGAAAGGGAAACACGCACATCTGCATTCAAAATGCACAAACGCACCGCCAACGCACACAAATGCGCACATACACACACACCATCGAGATGATTATCCGTTTTCTTGATCATTACTGGATCATTACAGGACCTGTTCCATTGGGTTTCTGGCGTAGTCGGTTCGGTCAGTTCAGTTTCGCTTTTTCTTTTTCTGACTGCAAGCCAAATTTATTTTTACTGCCAATATCGGTCGCTACGCTTCGGTTCTCTTTTGCATTCTCAAAGTTGTCAGAATTCTTATTCCCCTTTTTTTCTCTTTTGTCTCTTTTTTTTCTTGTTTTTTTCTTTTAGTTTCCCGTTTTTTTGGGTTCTCGTTCACGTCTCGTTTTTCGTTCTCTGGTCGGAGAAACAACAGAGTCGAGAAGTAAAAAGTGGTAAAAAGTGGACAGCGAATAGTTGTTTTTTATAATTGTAGTCATTATCGGGAGAAGGATAGATTTTCTAGTTACTTGGTTATTGAAGAAAACAAAAGGAGAAAAAAGTTACAGATATACAGGCGTGGTAGGTTGAATATCACGGATTCTACTTTTATCGTCCAGCAGCAGACAGCATTGTTAGTGTAGGACAGGGAGAACTTAGCTGGTGAATAGTAGCATCCAAACCATGTTGGCGGCACCAGGAGGTCAGCAGAAGTTGCAATCGCAGCCAGCACAGGCGGGGCAGCAGCAGACACACAGTCCGCAAACGGAGGGTCCGGTGGCGGAGGCAGCGCAACAGGCGTTGACTCAAACCCCACAGCAGCAGCAGCAGCAGCAGCAGCAAGCGCAGCAGCAGCCCACGGACCCTCTGATGCAATCGACAGCGGAAACCTGGCTGTCAATTGCGTCGTTGGCGGAGACGCTGGGAGACGCGGATCGTGCGGCAATGGCGTACGACGCCACGCTGCAGTACAATCAGTCCTCCATCAAGGCTTTGACGTCGTTGGCGCATCTGTATCGGTCGCGCGATATGTTCCAGCGAGGTGTTGAGCTCTATGAGAGAGCGTTGGCGGTTAACCCGGAGCTCTCGGACGTGTGGGCAACACTTGGCCATTGTTACTTGATGCTCGATGATTTACAGAGGGCGTACAATGCGTATCAGCAGGCGCTATACCACCTAAGCAATCCAAATGTACCGAAACTATGGCATGGTATTGGCATACTGTATGATAGATATGGGTCGCTGGAATATGCGGAAGAAGCATTTGCAAAGGTTTTAGAGCTTGATCCGCAGTTCGAAAAGGCCAATGAGATCTATTTCAGACTGGGAATCATTTATAAACACCAAGGCAAATGGAACCAAGCTTTGGAATGTTTTAGATACATTTTGCCGCAACCGCCTGCACCTTTGCAAGAATGGGACATTTGGTTTCAATTAGGTAGCGTATTGGAAAATATGGGCGAATGGCAAGGCGCAAAAGAGGCTTATGAACACGTGCTTCTGCAGAACGACCACCATGCAAAAGTCTTACAACAGTTAGGTTGCTTATATGGAATGAATAATGTTCAATTTCACGATCCACAGAAGGCATTGAATCTACTATTAAAATCGTTGGAGGTCGATCCTTCAGATGCAACAACGTGGTACCATTTAGGTCGTGTTCATATGATTAGAAGCGATTATACAGCGGCCTATGACGCTTTTCAGCAGGCTGTCAATAGAGATTCAAGAAACCCAATTTTCTGGTGTTCCATTGGTGTGTTATACTATCAAATTTCTCAATATAGAGATGCTCTCGATGCTTACACACGGGCGATAAGATTAAATCCTTATATCAGCGAGGTTTGGTACGATTTAGGTACGCTTTATGAAACTTGTAACAATCAATTAAATGATGCATTGGATGCTTACAAACAAGCTGCAAGATTAGATCCAGAGAATATTCATATCAGAGAAAGATTAGAGGCTCTTACGCAACAGTTGTCCAATCCTAATAATAATTCCTCAATGGCAAAGAATACTACTGTAAGTCCAGATGGTACGGTGACTCTTCAACAACAAGGTCCGCCACCAATTATGTTACAGCCAACTTTGCAGTCAAACGATCAAAGTAATCCATTGAATATTAGACCTCCTGCAACAGCGTTGTATTCAAATGGTTCCCTAGGCCAGTCACAAGCTCAACAGTTGCAAGCCCAAGCCCAAGCCCAAGCCCAAGCCCAAGCACAAGCCCAAGCCCACGCACAAGCACAAGCCCACGCACAAGCCCAAGCCCAAGCACAGGCCCAGGCCCAAGCACAAGCCCAAGCCCACGCACAAGCACAAGCCCACGCACAAGCCCAAGCCCAAGCACAGGCCCAGGCCCAAGCCCAAGCGCATGCCCAAGCTCAACAGTACCAGGCACAAGCCCAAGCCCAAGCGCAAGCACACGCGCATGCACAAGCACAAGCACAAGCCCAAGCACAAGCACAAGCCCAAGCGCAAGCACACGCGCATGCACAAGCACAAGCACAAGCCCAAGCACAAGCTCAAGCTCAAGCTCAAGCCCAAGCGCAAGCACAAGCACAAGCACAAGCACAAGCCCAAGCACATGCACAAGCCCAAGCACATGCACAGCATCAGCGAATACCGGGGCATCTTATGAACATGCCGCAGCAACATTCATATGGACCTATGAGTATTACTCAGCCGACCCCACCATCTTCGACAATATTACCGTTGCCAACTCAGCAACAGTCACCCCAAAACAGGCAAGTGAGTAGTTCAGGACATGAACCTCATAATTTTTCAAACCAGCAAATGTTGCAACCCTTGCCACAATCAGCTTTGGTCAGTAATGCTGTTGAATCAGCAAATCCGATGGGTCCAATTGTACCCCAAAAGAGACATATGGATGGTAGTATACATACATTAGTGAACGCAGCTGTCTCATCCTATTCTGGTGAAGATCCAAATTCAAATGCGAGAACGGATTCTGATAAGAATAATAACGATGGCTCATTATCAGAGTCTGCCCAAGTGCCAACACTACCAGCCTCTCAAAAGGTACAAAATACAAATATAGAGCCCCAGCAAAAAAAACTGAAAATAAAGAAATCTCCAAAAATTCCTGCACCAAATTTAAAGATAAAGTCAACAACTCTAAAGGATAAAGAAAAGGAAAGGCTGGCTAGGTCAGCAAAAAATAATCAGGCAAATAACACTATTGGAGAAAATTCGAATGGTTTTTCAGCCTCGCCAATTAATCCATATAACTTGAATAAGGAAAATAAAATTGATGGTCCCGGAGAATCCGCTTTACCAGTAGCTAAAGAAGTTGAAGGTAATAAAAATGTAATTCCGTCCGTCACAAGCATAAATGAAAAAGGTTCCAGCGGTAATGGTTCAATGAATTCACCTTCAATGTCAAAAGACCAATTGTCAGCTCTGCCTGAAGAAACGTCGGATAAGGTCTCAAGCTCTTCATACCCTTTTAAAATTCCCAACAATAATGGCAGGGGGAAAGCCACAGAATCGTCGAATCAGAATGATCCGAGAACTGCTTCAGTGGGTCCTACCGATAAAGAGATCGAAAAAAGTACGCAACAAGCGTTAGAGGATGCCATTCGGAGACAGCGCCTGAGCAGTTCAACCATTGAGACGGCATCAACTGTGACAAATCCTGACTCCGTAGACCATACCACTGAGGATAAAAAATCATCGCAAACAACTGAGATCAGAACGTCACCCATTGAGCAAAGACCGAATGACCTCTCTCCATTAGTACAGCGTCCTCCGTTACAAAACGAAAGGACTTTGTCGAAGTCAACGACATCCAGTGGAGATGCTCAAACTCAGGATGAAAGTTTTAGATCAAGCGATGCTTCTATCAATACAATTGATGCTGCAGCTTCGGATGTGGAAAAGAATAAAAAAACGGACGCTGATATAGAAGCTGAAGTACAGCGACAGGCCGAAATACAGGCCGACCCTCGTGATGATTTGATGAAAGTAGATTCAGAAGTGGTTACGAACGCAAATAAAACAGAACCAGAGACAGTTATTAAACCAAGTGCTGAAGCGATGGAACGATTACAAGAAGCAGCTAAACTTCGTGAAGAAGAAGAACGTGAAAGACTGGAGCAAGAACAACTGAATAAGAAAACTCAGCCCGATGATAATAGTTTGACAAGATCTAGCATTGTAAGACAAATTGAGGAAGACGAAAATTATGACGAATAACGTCGAGTCAAATGATGAATTATACGTTAAAATAGAAACATTAGGTACACTACTTATGTATTGATTTCCTTTGTGATTGAAAGAGCATCTAGGTGGAAACTGTAATAATATGCAACACACTTGTATAAATAGGCCAAAAGACTCTCTTTCATATATCTATAGTTTATTCTGTGCCCACAATTTCATTCAGAAATACTCTTATTTGCTCAAGAACCTCTTCTTTTGTGGGAGTTGAAACCAAATCTAAAGTAAAACAGATTAGTATATTAAAGCTATGCTAAAAGAAATTGGAGAGTTTTTCATTGGTTCAAATACATACCTAAGGCCTCTGGTTCAATCTTTGATAATATTTGGGAAAAATTCGTCGAGTTTGTAGCGCGAATTTCTGCTGTTATTAGCCTTCTGACCTCATCGACCCATCCATCTTGCAACAATCTTTCGCCCAGTTTATCCGATATTCTGATTGAATTTCCTGTTAGTAAAAGCTTTCGTAATTAAACTGCGCATATATGCAACACGTACTTTTCATAATTGCCAGATGCAACCAAGTACCGCTGAATCTGAGCCTTCAAATCAGAAGATCCGCCATTTTCGGTAGTGGCCTCACTCATAGTATTAGCTGAATAACAGAATAACGGAATAACGACCTCTGTACAGTAAAAGTATGTAATCGGTTTAAGTTCTTTTTCTTGTGACTTTGATCCGCTCTTCTTGGGCAGTATTTATTGGTACGCTAAAGGTTCGATTTTTACGTAGTGCGAAGGATGTTCATTTCATAATGCAATGTGACATAATTTCAATCAAAAGTAGATCTGTGAAATGGCCTAGCTTTACACAACTTAAAATGACTCAAAAGGTTAGCACTATATTACTTGGGAGTCAATGGATCGTTAAAATTTAGCTCTGATTATTGTGATTGCATTTCGCATACCCAAGACCTCAAATGGGATTCTGTAAGAGTTAGAGTCGGCCAAAAGTCTGAAGCTGCCAAAAGTCTAAAGCTGCCAAAAGTTTTGCTGCATACCACCGATAGGTATCAGGCTACCAAATGCAGGCAAGCGCTATTTACACAAGATACCCATTCTTCCATTCGCTAAAGGTGTCGCGGAAGTTCCAAACCTCACGAAATGCAATCGTGGGGGCAAATTCACGTCTTGAAGCAAAAAATGCATGTCTCGATTTCAAGCTACTTTTGAGACATGATTAGCCCTAAATTAGACGATTAAATAAATCGTAAGCGTAAGATACTTCTTGCACACATCATCCCATAAGCGTGACTTTGCGCGCTTAGTCCCCTGGTGCAGACCCAAAAGAAATATAGGACCTGCATTTACGACAGTTGAGGTTATAAGGAGATTCATGTCAAATGTTTCTAAGACCCATACTGACAAAACAATCACTGAAAATTGAATATAGAGTGTTATTCACTATGTCACCACAACTGAAAGGTAAACCAGAGCTTGCTAAAATATTGAGCTCTCGTCCAGCAAAGGCTGACGAGTGCAAATGGATCGGTCTAGAGAAAATAAGCTACGCAGATCCCAATGGAAAGCAGAGAGACTGGGATAGTGCAATTCGTTTGACAAGAAGTAATGGTGGCGTTGATGGCGTTGGAATTCTGGTCATCCTGAAATACAAGGACGGCACACCAAATGAGATCTTGCTACAAAAGCAATTTAGACCGCCAGTCGGCGGTGTCTGCATCGAAATGCCGGCTGGACTCATTGACGGTGATGAAAGCATTGAAACAGCTGCACTGAGAGAACTAAAGGAGGAAACGGGCTATGTTGGGAAAATTGTTCAACAAAGTCCGGTTGCCTTTAACGATCCAGGTTTCACGAACACCAATCTTTCTCTTGTCACAGTTGAAGTAGATATGACAGCTGAAGAAAACAAAAACCCCAAGTCTAAGCTTGAGGAGAACGAATTCATCGAATGTTTCAAAGTTCCATTAACAGATTTCGCCGAACAGATGATTGCCTTGGACAAAGAGGGCTACAAGCTTGACGCTCGTGTACAAAACGTGGCCGAAGGTATTCAGCTAGCGCAAAAATATAGATTGTAGTAACCTATATAAAGGTTTAACAGTTCTTTACAAGCAGCAGCGACCGTTTGCTCTCAAAACTCAACAAAAAAAGGTCAGTTAATGCCGTTAGCTGAAAAAAACGACACCAGCAGGATTTGAACCAGCGCGGGCAGAGCCCAACAGATTTCAAGTCTGTCGCCTTAACCACTCGGCCATAGTGCCTAAATTTTTATATGAAGTGAGATTTAAGATATCTCTAAATAGAAGGTATTGCAGTCGTTGACGAAGCACTTCAGTAGTTTAGCATCATATGGTGAAATATAGAGCGATATTGGAGAGAAGTTAGATATATATTAAAGAGACGACATTTAAAAATAATGATAATTGGCATATATAATAAAAGAATTGAAGTCAGATGATGTTGAAATATAGATCGATGTTGTAAGATACATGAAAGAGATGACTTATAAGAATCAGAAACAAGACAATTGGACTGTAAAACAAAATAAACGAAGCCAGATGAAGCACTAACAGAATATCAATCGATCCTGGAAAGATATCGGATGATAATCTATCGCAAGACGTTTACAATTCAGGAATCTGACTACGAAGGAGTCTATGGAATGAACACGAAATAGCAGTTGTACTGTGGATTCTATGGGACTAGAAATGGTGTGATGACGATGAAAATTCCTCATTCGTCGTCCTCTCTTATGGTACAATAGGTGCAAAATGTTAGGTATAAATACTGACGTATTTCCCAGATGTTAATCCAAGTTCAATTAGTTTTATCTCAATTCATGATATAGAAAATCAAGGAACTATATATCTCTATAATTGAATATCATGGTATTATCATCAATATCTAACCAAGTTATTATCATAACTCCGAAGAAACCCTTCTTTCCAAATAATTATCATCATTGTCTAACCAAGTTACTATCAGTAACTCTGAAGAAAACATTCTCTCTAAATAATGATATTGGAAATCGAGGATTTATATACCTCTATAGCTGGTTCTCACAATATAGTCAATTTCTAACCAAGCGATTGCAAACAACTCCGTAGTACAAATGTTCTCTCAATATTTGTGTTTGAATAAGAACAACAACTCTTCATCTGGTTTTTATTTCATTCTATGATATAGGGAGCCAAAGATTTATATATCTCGATAATTGAATAGCAAGGGTGTAATGTCAACGTGCAATTAACTGCTAACAAGATTCTTGATAAAAATTGAATCTGTCAATAGCTAGCATCAATTTTTAAATAACAAATCTTTGAAGATGCATGATGTGCTGGTTGAGTAAATAGGTCACTTTCACCATGTTGTAGAGACAGCCAAGAACGATGCTCTACAAAATGCGCTATATATGAATTTTTAGAATATCCATAAATGTTTTCCAGTTTTTCGGGTCCTCATAGAGACTGCAATTAGCAATTTTGTTCAATGATATGCTGTCCTCACTGATAACCAATTGCAGCAGATGCGTTGATTCCTCAACCGAAAGATTATTTGGGTCTAAGTCCATTTTGACGTCCTGATCTGTACTAGAAGCATCTCTTTTTGATGTTCCTGCAATTGATTTCAAATCCGAACTCGAGTCTGTCATAATTTCATGTAAATTGAACTGTTGTAAACCCTCATCCTTAAGCATTACTGATTCGGTCGCACTGGGTCGCCTGATTTTATTTGGATGCTTTCTTCTCTTTTGATCAACTGAGGACCTTCGCCTTCCACGAGTTGATGTTGACATACCAGGAAGGTTTCCACCCAATATGTCATTTTTTTCGTCATCTGACATGCTGACTGACGGAAATAGAAGCGAATGCAGTTGCTTCAATACGGTCTCCGACCATTGAATCCAATTCAAGATGTCTCTGAGAATATCGATATTGTCGTTACTAATATCAAACACTTTCACTTTAATCAACTTTGTGGTGAAGTCATTCATAATTTGAAGCTTATCGTTAATTTTGATGTTATATTTGTTTTCTGAAATCCAGTCATTCAACTTCCCAGTTTCTTGAATACCAGAGTGTGCATCACTCACCATTTTATAATTAACAACCATTGAATCATATAATATGAAATTTTGAGGGAACAAATCTTCTTGAGATAAAATTTCTGCCACTAATGACACTCCACAGGTATAATTTTCAGAACTAAGATTGATCCAATCCATCTTTTCTTCCGCGAAAACAAACTCGTAAAGTCTATGCTTGGGGTCTCTAGATTTCTCAAGATAGATTCGGGCCAACACTTTTTGGTTCTCATTTAATATGTAAATACCGAAGCTGTTACCAAGATTCGTAGCAACAGTAAAAGGAGCACCATTGTGGGAAAAATCTTGTTGAATGAATGACGCTAATTCTGTATAGTACTTGAAAAGGTCAAGTTTACCCGAACACCCACCATTTTCGTTCGAACTGTTGTTTGATCCAAAATTATTACTGCTTGAAGTATTGGTGGGATCTATGTCTACATTCGAAAAATTATCCAAAAGATGAAGAAATTTCAAATTACTATGGAATTCATGCAGATCAGGATACTGGGTTAGTGAATTGAGCAATATATTGTTACTTGGCGAGCTAGAATGTTGATCATCGATAAAATAATCAAAGTTGTCAAAGTTTGAAGCCAACACTAATTTCACGTCAGTCACTTTTTTTTGGTGTTTACTGAAATCAATATCAATAACAATTATCTTGGAGGCTGTCGATAACCTTGCTGTCTGTGCATCTATATCATCAATGAATGATTCCAACCCTAACGTTTGACAAAGTTTGGTAATGTTTTCTAGAGTAACAGAGCCGGACTTGTACTCTTGAAACAGCTCAATCATGTCCCCAAGCTGCTCATTATAGGTGTCAGCTTCCATGGCGATCGATGTTTGACCAGATGTATGGTCGTTATTTCCTCTTACAACGGACAATTTCATCCACTTTTGAAGGTGATGCTCGCCCGCCTTATGGAAAAAATGGGCTAAGCTGTCGTCCCCTTTCGTAATAAAGGCAATGTATGTAAACAATTTATAAAAGATGTGTGCTTGACGGGATCTTTAGAGCTCATGAAAGTGGAACGCATCTAGTAGGGACATACCTAATATTGATTGAACTACGTTATATAGGCATGCCGTAGCAAGAGAGAAGTCTAGGCTATACGAGACACTTTTGGGTTGTCAAAAACTCAAGTACATCATAGTAAATTTGTCACTTCCAATTTGTTCTTACGACTTGTATCAAGTACCACCAGAACCGAGGAGTAACCATTCCTCAGTCGTATTGAAATGTGATAAAATCTTGCTTTTTCTTCATGGTTTTTCCAAAGTTTTTTCTTGATAAAAAAATTTAATTACTTCACCCATCGCTTGTGAGGTTAACAGAGTTTGTTGAATCAATAACAAGAATCAGTAACAATAGAATTGAAGATGTCTGCTCAGGAAATTACTCACCCAACAATTGTCGATGGCTGGTTCAGAGAAATCTCTGACACCATGTGGCCTGGCCAAGCTATGACATTGAAAGTGGAAAAAGTTCTACATCATGAGAAATCAAAATATCAAGACATTCTAATTTTCAAATCCACTGATTACGGAAATGTCTTGGTCCTCGACAATGTTATCCAGGCTACCGAACGTGATGAATTCTCATATCAAGAAATGATTGCTCATCTGGCGTTAAACTCTCATCCTGATCCAAAAAAAGTTTTGGTTATCGGCGGTGGTGACGGTGGCGTATTAAGAGAGATCGTCAAGCATGAAGGCGTAGCTGAAGCCTGGTTATGTGACATTGATGAGGCTGTTATCAGACTATCCAAAGAATTTCTTCCTGACATGTCTGCCTCTTATTCTCATCCTAAAGTTAAAACTTACATTGGTGATGGTTTCCAATTCTTGAGAGATTTCCAAAATACTTTTGATGTTATTATTACTGATTCATCTGACCCAGAGGGCCCAGCTGAAACTTTGTTCCAAGCGGACTACTTCAAATTATTGAATGGTGCCTTAACTGAGAAAGGTGTGATTTCCACTCAGGCTGAAAGCATGTGGATTCACTTGCCCATCATAAAGGATTTAAAAAAGGCCTGCTCCAGTGTTTTCCCGATTGCAGAGTACGCTTATACAACCATTCCAACCTATCCAACGGGCCAAATTGGTTTTATGGTTTGTTCAAAAGATAAGGATGCCAATGTTAAAGAGCCTCTACGTGCAGTTTCTGAAGAGGAAGAAGCTAAGCGGTACAGATACTACAATAAGAGAATTCATGCAGCTTCTTTCATTCTGCCAACTTGGGTCGATAAGGAATTGAACGCTTGATTGCCAAATATAGCAGTTACATACTTTTTGTAAGTGTTTTTCTTGTCTTATTATCAATATTTTAATATTTCCTAAACGCATTGAAACATTCTCAGAATGCAACAGACAGTAAAAAATAGTGTAACTGCAATTGCACCTGAGGTCAATGACTAAATTGGTAATATCCGCGTCGGATTTCCAATCTCAGGTGGCTGATCTATTGCCAAGCAACAAAGGGACAAAATCTCAACTGACGCTTTCTTTGATCCAGTGTTACTCACTACTAGATGGCTTTGATCATGTTATCACAAAACCTGCATGTTCAAAAAGTGATTTACTAAAATTTCATTCCTTGAAGTACGTTGGTATTATACTAGATGAGAAGCTCAATAAAAACCTGCCATTTGATAACGATGAAGAAGCGTTATCTGGATTGAATGATTTAAGAGCCGCTTGGAATGAGACCCATTACGATGAACCAAATAAGGCAAGGTACATCTTCGAAAAAAAATCCGATTTACTTAGTTACTTCAATGAATTTTCATTGATACCAACCGTTAAATCTTGTAAGAGTTCATTTGGGGACGCTTTTGACAAGATAAGATTGGATAATAATGCCTCCGAATCTGAAGATGATTTAGATACTTATAATCTAGAGGGTGACTGCCCATTGTTTTCATACTTGCCAATGTACTGTCAAACCGTCACTGGTGCAAGCCTGCTGCTTGCCGACTACATTGGTAAGTCAGAAAGAACTGTCGCTATAAACTGGGATGGAGGCAGACACCATGCTTTTAAGGGTCGGGCTAGTGGATTCTGCTACGTCAATGACATAGTTTTGCTAATACAGAAGCTACGAAAAAAGGGATTTCAGAAGATGAGTTATGTCGATTTTGACCTACACCATGGTGATGGTGTAGAGAAGGCGTTTCAGTTTTCATCGAATATCCAAACTTTATCTTTACATTTATTTGAGCCGGGTTTCTTTCCGTGCACCGGATCATTAGAGGATTCAAAAAAGGGCAAGAACATTTTTAATATACCATTGCTACATGGGCTCAACGATGCGTTTTTGTTCTCCTTAGTCAATAGAATAATCAAACCTCTTATATCGAGCCATGAACCTGAAATTCTCCTTATCCAATGTGGAGGTGACGGCCTCATAGGCGACAGTTTCGAAGAATGGCAATTATCAATACGAGGATTGTCTGAGTGCATAATGAATCTCCTCACAGAGTTCAAGAAATGTTCCGTTATACTTCTAGGAGGCGGAGGCTATAATGTGACCGTCATGAGTAGGTTCTATACTTACCTGACATCGAAGATATTGACGAAATATAAAAACGATTACATGAAATCCATATCTCTTGAGTTCTCAGAAGATGCCTTAATACCAGAGCATGAATTTGTAGAGCAATACGCAGAGGAGCACTATAAATTTTGGTATTATGAATTAGAAGGAAGTCTCAAAAGAAAGACCTTAAAGAATGATAACCGAATTGAGTACATAACAAAGTTGGAAAACTTGTACCGTATACGAATACCGTAGTCAAAAACAAAAATAAATGTTGGCTCAGTTTATAAGATTAATTTCTTTCATGGCTGTTTTCCAACTCGAATCCCATCTGTTTCCTTGCTCTAAGAGTACCGTTTCATGCAGAGATTTATATATATTCGCGTCCTTCATGGCAAACACTAAGGCTTCGTGCAATTCTCGCCTGTCGAGAAATTTCAGACCATTCTTCTCATGCACCAGTAGTTCTTCTAGCACCGGATAATTAGAGGCAATCACTGGCAAGCCGGACCCAAGCATATCTAGAATTTTCATCGGCAAATCTAACCCAGAACTTGAGGTATGCAAAGAAATACCATAGTCACATAATTGTAACAGTTTAGGGTAGTCCGTCGGGGACAGCCACAAAAAGTTGATGTTACATTTTTCCCACTTCTCTTGCCTAACCCTTTCGATGAATTTTTGTTTCAAGAGACCTTTGCCCGTTATGAAGCACAAAATTTTGGGTAGACTCTTATCGAACTTTTTACATGAGTTCTCGTATATTTTCAAAGCTCCAATTAGGATGCCTATATCTTCATCTGGGGTGAATGAGGTGGAAGTGACGAAAACCTTATCTCCTTTACCAAGATCGAAATCTTTTGGCACGTAATCCTTTATGAACGATTCATTGTGAAGCGCATGCGAACGATCTACAGTCGTCGATAGTGGTCCAAACTGTGATGATGGGCGATCATAGAGCACAACGCATCTCTTTGATTTGAGGCCAAAATTCTTTACTAAATAATCTTTCATTGCCTTGGTGACAGTGAGATTGTATGTAGCAAACTTGCTGAAGAAATATTCGATCATATAGTAGATCAAGACAAAAGGATGGTAGAATGAACCGAACTTCAGTTGCAAGATTGAATAACCCAAATTGTGCCAATCAATGATCAGTTTACAGCCTGTAAATCTATAGAGCACTGCCAAGGGCATAATGGGTATACTAGGAGGGTTTTGCATCAAAAGATAGTCACTACCTCTAAGTTTCCAAAGCTGTTTGCTAATGGCGAGCATCTGAAACGTCACCTTATGAATCATAGCTGCTAAGGGCTGCTTTCCTCTTACATGATCACACACTGGGAGCTCATGGATCGTTATGTTCGGATCATCCTCAATGAACTTTGGTACAGCACCCTCCAGATATCCACAAAGTTCCACTTCCCAGCCATGCTTACTAAAGCTAGCTGCCTGATTACACATTCTAGGCGAGTGACCTAAATCACCTATAACATATACGATGATTCTCTTTTTTGTAGATCTGTTGCCGTAAAACAGATATGGTATTACTGTGTATGCCAGCAATGGCAGAGCCATGTAGATACTTCCCAATGCAATCCACCACGAGTATTCCGTATCCATTAACATACTGAAACCTTAACCTAAATGGTAGCGGTGCCATGCGTATGACACGTCGCAATGAATCTGGCTTATCCGATGTAGATTTCACTTAAGAGTACCACTAACGTTGAAAATGACGGACGGATCTCCTTTTGAAGGTCAAAAACAAAATCAAGTAGTCAAAAGGACACTACAATAGATATTATCATACTATATAATTAAATAGCAACCGAGTTGGCCTGAGAAGTTCGAATTTCAAAAACATTCTATTGTTTGAATACTCTTTCTTTAAGTGTTAATTTACAATAATGTCGTCCAACCTCACGGAAGAACAAATTGCTGAGTTCAAGGAAGCCTTTGCCCTATTTGACAAGGACAATAATGGGTCGATTTCGTCCAGTGAATTAGCCACTGTAATGAGATCGCTAGGACTCTCACCTAGTGAAGCTGAGGTAGCTGATCTTATGAATGAAATTGATATAGACGGAAATCATAAGATCGAGTTCAGCGAATTTTTGGCTCTCATGTCTCGTCAGCTAAAGTCCAACGATTCGGAGCAAGAGCTGCTTGAGGCCTTCAAAGTTTTTGATAAGAATGGTGACGGCTTAATTTCTGCGGCAGAATTGAAGCATGTGCTGACTTCCATCGGTGAAAAGCTTACAGATGCTGAAGTTGAAGATATGCTAAGGGAAGTAAGTGATGGCTCTGGGGAGATTAATATACAACAATTTGCTGCTTTGCTTTCCAAATAAATTTATTAATCGGAATTAAAAGGCTACAGATAGTACTTTGTGTGTGCGTCTAGAAAGGGTATGGCAATAATAATTCCATAAAGTTTCCAATCTAAATAGATATGTAAGATGTTTAGCAACTAGTCCATTTTGGAGATTTATAATGAAAGCTCATAGTAAAAAAATAGATTATCATCTTCTTTGACATAAGAGTTTGCGTGCTGTTTTTATTGCACGTTGAAACAGCTCTCCAGTCAAGCCATATAATTTTCCAGAGCTGGTGGATTCTGAATCGAAAAAAAGTATAGGTAGGGCTTCTATGCCGAAATTATCGTTTAGTTACTTAGCCACAATCAGTTGATTCGCGATGCATTTGGTTTACTGTGACTCCTTCAATATGGTCCAGTAGTGGGTCATCCTGCTGTTTCGGGGCTATAATGAGAAAATGCATCCACATTTTCGGATATATCTTTTCGATTTCTTTAAGCCCTCATAAATGTTCGACGTTTTTTCTTCAGTCGTTTCTTAGATGTCTCTAATCAACTGTGCCAGTTACATTTTTAATTTCTTATTTGATTCTCGACAGACTTCTTAAAGTTCCTCGACAAAAGTACAGAGAAGTTTTGACAAGATTTTCCTCGAAAGCAAGTGAGCCCATTTCTATGATATTGAAGTGCTTTGAAGTAGTAAAATATGCTACCTCACTTTCAGTTCATCTCTAAAGGTAAAACCCGGCTATCACAAAATGCCAATGCTATTATTTCAGCGTGAACTAACATATTTGAGGTCAGAGTCCGATTAGTTGAACTTTTTTTTGCCGCCCAGGTGGTTTTCTTACTGACATTGTGACAGAAAATTTTACGCTCCTTTTTAAAGGCTTGAACTGCACAAAATAAATCGTATACATTTTGTGTTGTTTTTCATGGCATACTACGTTATGATTATCTATGAAGTCTATCGTTTTCCAGAGGAACCGCACTTTTCAGGTATATTGAAAAAGGATTATTATCTTCTTCTGGTTCTATTTTCTGCTGCGAACTACTCGCATTCAGTTTAAAGGTTGAGGACTTGGCAGGAACAGGGGGGGCTTTCTTCAATGAGTCTCTCTTTGGTGGTATCTTCGGAGGCGTCTTCACCTTACTTGGAGGTACCTCTGACCTTTCAATGCTTTTATTGTTCAAGAAGCCAGAACCCGTTTTTTTCAATTTGAATTGAGCCAGTTCATTGGATATATCGCCAATTTGGCCATTGATTGCGGCAGATCTTTGGTCACTTTCTAGCTCCTCTGAGCTGCTCCGAAAGTTTGCTGTTGATAGTTTCTTTGGCTTCGGCTTCAATTTAGGTGGAGGATTCTTTTTTTGAGGATGCTCATTCGAATTAGTTTCATTAGAAGCAACTTGGGAATTTGAAAGATCTTTCTTCAAATTTGTTGAGTCCTGGAAGGATGCTTCTTCCGTATTTGCCATCGATAATCGACCCCTGCCATGAGGAGTGGAGGAAGACAATTTTTTATTTTCATTAGACTCGGTTTCTTTCAGAACAGGAGAGCCGGATATGTCAGGTCTCTTTGGCTTTGGTGGGGGTGGAAAAGACGACAAATCTCTGTTCGCTGAAGAAACCAAATTTGGCATGCTTCGAGCAGGAGCACTCGAGCTCACTGGGTTCTTGGAGAACTCACTGCTCATCGGCTCTGTACGTCTGTAAGGGGCGGGAGGAGGAAGGAAATTTGATACAGGCGTTTCTCCCGTTGCAGAAGATGACTCGACGCCACGGCTAGAGGTTTCACGTCCAGGTAATGCTGGGGGTCTTGGGCCTAAAGTTTCGTTGAGACATGGCGGAGCTTGTGGCCTTATTGCAGATTTTGATGGAGCAAGAGAAGGTGCACTACCAGGGCCCCTGTGTGGTTTAGGAGGAGGTGCATAGTTAACCTGAACATTGTAATCGAACTTACCCGTAATGCCTGTATTTGGGTTTTCAACTGTTTCTGCTTCTGACAATATGGAAGTTTCCTTTACTGTTTCCCCTACAACAGCGGGAGAAACATCTGAGGCTACTGGACCTAGGTCGTCATTAGATAGAGTTATTGGAATGTGTTGAACATCTGTTGAGGGCACATTCGCTACAGTATGAGCCGATTCTTGAGGTGTGGTAACAATGGAAGGCTGAGTGCTGGACAATGCCCTATTTTTGGAAGAAGGGGACCTTATCGCCGAATCAACCCGAGATACATAAGCTTCCCTATCTTTACGAGTAGGAGGTGGGGGCAGGCTGCCCAAATCTACCTCTGGTATTGTCAGTCTTTCTGCTAGTTTCCTCTCTTCTGCTTGCTCTTTTTGGTAGGGCACAACATTTGGGACAGTTGGTCCTATATTTGCAGACGTATTGGTATCTATACTTAAAGAGGGCTTTGCTCTTTCTGCAAGCGGTGGACTCATGGCTCGTTCTCGATTGAAAGCAGGTGCCTGTTGGGAAGGACCCGTTGAAGAACCAGAAGTCGAATCGTAATTTTGAGCGCTGGGGGGACTAAAGTATGTCTGCGGACCTTGCGCGGCTCCTGGAGGCTGGGTATGCTGGGGGGCTTGACTCACTGGAGCAGCGGTGCGCTCTGGAAGTGGTACTGGAGCCGCGGTTGGCTGCTGGAAATGGCTAGCCTCCTGTTGAAGCGGTGGAGTGGCTTGCGCTTGTTGTGGTTGCTGCGGCACCTGATATCCTTGTCTCGTCTCTGGTATATTTTGATACGCTTGAGAGACTTGTTGTGGTTGCCCATATGGTTGCTGTGGTTGCCCATACGGTTGCTGTGGTTGCCCATACGATTGCTGCGGTTGCCCATACGGTTGTGGAGGTGGGGGTTGAACATACGGTTGTGGAGGTGGGGGTTGAACATACGGTTGTGGAGGTGGAGGTTGCCCATAAGGTTGTGGAGGTGGAGTTTGCCCATACTGTTGCGGGGGTTGTCCATATGGTTGCGAAGATTGTCCATACGATTGCTGCGGTTGCCCATACGGTTGTGGAGGTGGAGGTTGCCCATACGGTTGTGGTGGTGGAGTTTGCCCATACGGTTGTGGTGGTGGAGTTTGCCCATACGGTTGTGGAGGTTGTCCATACGGTTGTGGAGGTTGACCATACGGTTGTGGAGGTTGACCATACGGTTGTGGGGCTTGCGCATATGGTTGTGCAAGTTGCCCAGTTTGCTGATACGGCTGTTGCGACGGCTGCCATTGCTGGTACTGAGGCCCAAAACTTTGAGCCTGCCCATCATGTCGACTGTGATGCGCTTGTTTACTGTAATTGCCATTTGGGTTTTCATCATCTTCCTCCTCCTCATCTTCATCATCACCGTTTTTTTTCCTCCGTTCACGTTCTCTCCTTCTATTGCTAGAATTCTTGCTGGCACTTTTGCCTGCCTTATAACCAGTCTTGGCAACATATTTAGTACCTTGATAGCCATATTTTCCGGCTGTCTTTAACCCAGAAGTAATCGAGCCTTTGTTTTTTTCCCAAAAATCACTCATTAATATCTGATAGCACTTAATAGTCGGGATCCACCCTCTGTGAACAAATATTCGCAAGGCTTTTTGATAACAACTGTCCACTTGTCCTCAGTATTAATTATCTAGATTTCCTAAATATACCTCTAAAATATAGGAGAAGATCATTCTTTTTTGACATGCGCGAAACGCCTCTACTGGGTAAATGAGAAATTAAGGTTTGAAACATTGAAAAGAAAGTGAGAGTAACCAAGAAATGATCCATGAGTGGTCATTTTACGTACTAGACGGATCTATTAATTGGAGAACACAATTAGGATCCCTAGAACGCTTACTGCGATCTTCTATTTCAATTGGAAATCAAGTCATCTATGCTGAAGATAGCAGAGAAGGTGCAAAATATGTTAGGAAGCGTTTCGAGATCGAATCAGAGGAACTCATAAGTTTTATGGAGCTGGTAGAAAATAAAAATTTTAGAATACCGACAATTCTTTCCTTTGCGGGTAATGAATATATCAAAGATTTGATTTTGGGATGGATACGATCAGAATGTGGAGTCATTATTCTACCGATAGAGTTCAATGGTACATTTATGATTTATGTGGTTGATGCGATCTTTTATGCCAGTACATTGCACTTCTCTGAGACTTACCGTACCAAGCTTATATATGACGTTGATACTGAAAATAAGAACCTAAAAAAACTTGAACTCGAACTGGATAAGGATACTTTGAAAACATTTACAGATATGGAAAAACGATCGGTTTTTGAAAAATGCATAATGCCCTATATACGTGAAGAGACAGGGTTAATTTTGGAGAAATTAACTCTTTCCATGATCTCTTTGGCAGGCTTTGCGAGAATAAATAAACGAGGCATCAGCACTTTCGCAAACACTTTAGAGACCGAAATTTTGCTAACATTGTTGCAAAGATCCCAACTCGATTGAGAAATGTATAAATAAGGGATATTTATGTAGAAATGCAAAGGCTGTCTTGTAGTAATGTTAGTTTTCAAGATCCACGTCGAAACTGCTTCCGCAACCACAGCTGCTCTTCATATTACCACCTGAAATCTTGAATGTTGAGCCAATCAGTTCCGTAGAATAGGTTAGCGTTGTCTTGTTCAATATTTTAAGAGAGTTCTCGTCTATTACCACTTTCGCTTCGCTGTCAGGTAGAATAAAAACTACCTTTTTATTAGCTTCAAAATCATCATCAAAATCATCCGAGTCTCCAGAATCTTTTTCCTTCACATCTTCCTGTGCATGTCTTGGGTTTTGTTTCGGAGCATCTAACGCAGTGTCAACTTTCTTCTCTGGGACTAATCTCATATTGTACTGAAACCCATGACAGCCGCCACTTTCGACAGAAATCTTTAGGACTTCTTTTGAATCTTTGTATATATCTGCTAACCTAGTAGCTGCCTTTCGTGATATGGAAAACTGCATCCCTGCTGGCTGGTTGATTATTCTGACTGGCTTAATAAGCGGCTCCGCCGCTATTGAGAGGAAACGCCAGCACTGCGTAGGAGCTCTGCTTATCAGTCCCGTAGACGAAGTGCGCCACAAAATGTATGATACAGGACTGAACAACATTTTAATATTTTTTTTTTGTCAAGTCACTGATGAGTATATCATCAATTTGGCCACTACCCCGGTTATTTTTGAATCATAGATGCTCGTCTAGTGAGAGTTCATCATAACGCGAAGAGTCAATGTTACCCGGCACATGCATCAACTACTATAAACCGCTGCAAACCAGGCAGTTGGGTTTCCTCTCATACTTGAATTTGTGCATGAAAAAGCCATCGGCGCCATTTATCATAATGAAATTGGTTATGTTGTCATAATCCGCTACCATATCGAAGTAGATTTTAACTACCTCGTTGCAACAGGCAGCTGCTACAATTGTGTTAGTCGTGCTAACGCTTGGTACAATGCGTTTTATCACACCTAACATGTAGCTCATATTCAGTTTTCTATGATCGATGTCGAATTTTCTTGCTCTTGTGAAACACCTCTCCAAGACCAGAGCTGCTTCTTCAGGATTATCCAACTCAGAATCGGGGCATTCGACAGTAGCTACATATTCAATGACATGTTCTAAAACTCTCGGGTTATTGGCAACAGTGCACATGGGAACCGAATGCTGCTGCAACGGAAGGGTATCAAGAGAACATTCCCAGCATGCAGTAATACCTGGTATAATTGTCTTTATGTGACCTTTTAAGCCCTCAGTGCCTCCGTCGATGAATGGTATACATACTTCAAAATGCGTTTCTCTTGTTATCTGCACAAGCACCTTGTTGACATATCTGCGTGGCTCTATAGCATCTAAACCTGATATTACAAACTGGTATTGCTTGAAGAACTCTACTGGAAATAGTGTTAAGTCTCGCACATAAGGTGTCACTATGACTTCTGGGTATCCTTTGTTCTCCATTTGCCGTACTTCATTCCAGTTATTGATATATTTTGCTGCCACTTCAGCTTTTGGTTTCCCAATATCATATTCGGTGAATAGGAACTGCCTGTTCAAATTAGTTAGCTCAATTGTATCTAAATCAACAACATGAATGTTTCTTACCTGTAGCATGGCCAAATTCTTGAGGATTTCACAGCCCAAACCACCTGCACCCAATACAAGGACAGTACAATCTATCATTGTCCTTTTGCAGTGGTCTAGATCAATTTGTTGGCAAGTGCTTTACCCGCGAATTTTAACAAGTATGTCATTTGCACGGATTTTTAGCTTTGTCAATGTAAGGAAGAAACTATACGCACGAAAATAAACACCTATATTCCACAAGTGTTCAACATGGATACAATACTTATAAAATATATAATGACTTATATCTTAAAATAATCATGGTAAAGGGTTTGAGTACGTCGAGAAACGCAGTGCTTAATCTGCCTTAACACCACCATTACCAGCTCTTTCAGCTTCCTCAATAGATTGCTTATCAGTCTTTGGACCAGATGTAGCTCCACCAAACAAGGAGGCAGCTGTGAATGGTCTTTTCATGTCGCCAGTGGCTGGCTTACCAAACAGATGGATTTTAACTTCGTTAGATTCCAAAGCTGTCTTGATTGGTGAGATACATTGCATGAACAATGGGTTGGTATATTTCATATATAAATGCATGAAACCCATCATAGCCAACCCAGTGTAAATAGATTTGATGGCGCTGTCGATTTCCTTCAAATCATAGTCCTTGACGGTAGTGGTTTCCAATTTCTCACCTTCGCCACCAAATGGGCTTGATGGTTGGACATATTTCAAAGTAGTCAAATCGTTCTTAGTAACAATGATCTTTCTGGTTAATTGATAGATGATGAAGGCAAGGCCAACAGAAGCACCATATGCAATTCTAATGTACAAAATATTCTGCTCGTTTTCCATGTCGATACGACGAGACAGCTGCATCATGACCAACATGATGATCAAGTTACTAATCTGAGGGCTCACCATTTTAGCTTGTTATCTTAGACCGTTGCTCTTGTAGCTCTTCCAGGACACAAAAGAATAGACCCAACTATATAACAAGTGTACACTAGTTTCGTGCGATTTATAAAGACGACATTTTTGTAAATTCGTTCATTTTTCCTTCGAGATCACAATCGAAGCGCTTGGTGCAAAAAAAGGCCAACAAACCACATGCCAATCATACTCGACGAACGATAATACAAATAGAGAATAAAATATTAGGTCGGATTGATTCAAGCGACTCTTTGAATTTCATGTGACTGAAAATGACTATTATTATTACTATGATCGTCTAAAAATGCTAGATATATTACAACTGTTAATCGTTAAAACTAGAACCGTATTCTTTACCTCCTTCAAAAATTGAAAGAGTCATTCCAAGAGCTTTTAATATTTCATAAGATACTTTAAATTATGCTATTTGGATCATGATCTGTTCTGTCTGCTATTTGGATTGTTCAACTCTTGAGTACTACTTTCAATAGAATTATTGTCAATAGATTGTACTGTTACTTTGCTTGTTGAACTTGATGGATGACGAGACAGAACAGGAGTTGAAATATTAGGTATTTCTGGCGATTTGTAAAATGATGGCTGTTGAGAGAATGCTGAAGAATGCTGATAAGTCTGGTAGGGATATTCATGTGCATATTCTGATTGATTTGGTGGCACATTAGCGATTTTGTTTGAATGCATTGGATACTGATTTTGAGTATGTACTTGATGTTGTACCTGTGCTTGGTGTTGTATTTGCATTTGAACTTGTGCTTGATGCTGCATCTGTGCTTGACGTTGCATCTGAATTTGCATCTCCATTTGCATTTGCTGTTGTTGTTGCATTTGCTGTTGTTGTTGCATTTGCTGTTGTTGCTGCATTTGCTGTTGTTGCTGCATTTGTTGTTGTTGTTGCATTTGCAAGCTTGGTGAATAAATCACCGGCGGAGTGGGTGAAGGTGCACCCTGTTGAGATCCAACAGACACGTGAGATGCTGGAAGGGAGGACGTACCCGCGATATGCATATGTGCGGGCACTGATGCTGATCCAGACCGGTGTGGCACCGGTACTGGCCTTTGATGCGATTGCGGCTGGGACTGCGGGACAGATGACAACAATGACTTTTCAGCTGGCTTATAGTTCGGCTGTAATAGGAATGGGGCGTAAGGATGTGTAAGGAGATTCGGTTTTGATGCATTCCCTAATTGGCTGTTTGTGTCCATGTAGGAAAATGGCGTGTGTAGATGAGATTGGGCTATATTTGGTTGTTGTGCATATGGAATTGCACCCGCTGAATTCTGATGGGGCATTCGAAATGGCACAGAACTGTACATATTTGAATTATCAACGGAGGATGGAAAACGGGGATGCTGCATTTGCTGTGATTGAGGCTGTGATTGAGATTGAGACTGAGATTGAGACTGGGGCTGTGTGTGGGACTGTTGATGCTGATGTGCTGGCAGCTGCATTTGCTGCAATTGCTGCGGCTGTCCAACCTGGCTCCATTTATCGTCGTCAGCGGCTGATGAGGAGCCACTATAACTGGCAATGAGCGCACTAGCACCTGGAACAGCAATTTGATGATAGAAGCCAGCAGTGGACGGATTCAGGGCAGATGCCGCCGGCAAAGGAATGACCGGCGAATTCACAAAGCCACCACTACTGCTAGCAGATGACCCAGTACTATGTCTCGAAAGGTTTTCGTATATCCCGTGCTCCATGAAAAGCTTGCTCTGCTTCCTCTTGTGTTTCCGCACAGGCTTGTACCGGTAGTTGGGGTATTTCTTCTCATGCTCGATCTTCTCCTTTTTCGCCAACCCCTCCCAGTATATCCTCTCTTCGTCACTCAGACTTTTCCATTTGAGCCCCAGTATTTTCGAGATCTTCGAATTGTGCGGGATATCTTCACCCTGCGTGGTCCATTCGTCTATCAGCACCTTGTGATGATGCTGTCTAAATAAGATGAAGGCATTTCGTGGTCGCGGGATCTTTCCGCCGACGTTTATACTACTCTCTGTCGCAGCATTTGCTACATTCTCTGCTCCAGGTAGCTCTGTGGGTTCCTTGTCGGCCTGAAAATTGTCAATAACTGGTGTACCTTCGGATGTCGTATTCTTCTTATCCATTCATCCATAAATATATATACGCGGCTTTTTTAAATCATCTATCTTTCGATATTCTATGGCAAAAGTACAACGATAAGGGTGGGGGGCACAATGGTAAAGTAAAACAAATGAAGGAAAAAAAAAGTCAAAAAAATGAAAAACGAAATGAGACCTGCGACGTACCAAATTGTTCAATGTTGCTTTGCAATTGCTACCTTCACGTATATTCGTCTTCTACTGCTCTTACCCTCTTGACAATTTATATGTGGATACAATAAAGTTTTTCTTTTTCCCTTAATCCATACAGAAATGTCTTGAAGCGGAAACCTTAAATATAACCAGAAAAGTGAGGGAAGAAGAATCAAGGAAAAATGAAAAAATACTTGTTTGGTTATGACTATATGTATATTTGCGATACTATACCACTGAAGATATCCGACAAAGTAACGTCCCTTGCCTACAAAGCAGCAATAGGGTTTCTGAAAACTTTTCGTCGCGTGCAGATTCTAAGGAGCAGGATAGAATGCTGAAAGAAGACAAAAGAAATTCCAACACAAAGACAAATCGAATAACATCAACAAACAACAATAAATAGAAATGATTAAAAATAAATACCACAGCTCGAAATAAGACACATAATCACACCTGTCCAATATATAATAATATCGAGCCTTATAGCGCTTTCCACAGCAATTAAAATGAATTCGCGAATCCAAACAAGAAAATCCCGAGAAAACAGCAACACACAATAACCGACTAAAACAGATAAAATAATGGCCCAATCTGACTAGGAGAGGCAGTTAGACGCGCCGCTACCATCTTCGTCACGTATAAACTTTAAATGACTTTTCCTTCCTTACCTTCAACAGAAAACAACTTATGTGATAAGCAAGGCCAGAACATTTCCGTTTGAACGGATCCAGATAACTTTCTGAAACGTACCGAAGACAACCACGCACAGACCTGGTCACAATCAGAGCTCGATTTGTTGTATTTCTCTCTTCCATTGCTCGTCGAACATACTCGTGCAGAAAGCTTAAACGATTCGTCGCCTGATAGGATTTTCACAAAAACATTCTTCTGATGTGCATATGCTGCAAATTCGAAACGTGAAACATTCTTGAAAAAACCAGCAACCCCCACGTTTCTTTTTCATCTTCTCACACTTACGTAGCCCTGATGCATGCTCTTTTGAGCAGCACATGCATTGCTGTCAACAGGCGCCACTGGGCAGCTCGAATCGAGTCGCGTCGAACCGCGCATGGAGGGGGAATGTCCCGTGGACAAAAGGGAAAAAAATAGGCTTGCGACATTGTCGTCCAAGCACGAATGCTGCCTCGCAGCGGTGTGGTCCTGTATGGCAGGCGGTGACCACGCTGTTCATTGCGAATTTGTGTGCCGATAGTCCCCAAACAGATGTTCTATTTCGTATTTGCACCGCGATCAAATCTGTTCGTTCTGCGGGATGTGCATATAGAGACATAAAGGGAAATTTGGCCCCCGGGTGATGTTTCGTTCGTCACACTGCGCTTCCAACAGTATTCGAACGGAATTCGAGGAGAATTTTCCCGATTCGTCAGCAGATTGCCGCACGTCTCGGCGGCTATCCAGTTTTATGGCTTCGAGCAGTTGTAATGGGTTTTGCCTGAGCGCAGGCTCCCGCACAGGCCAATGCGGTCCCGGAATGCAGCCGAGGGTGAGGTGGGGAGGACGCCGGATGATGTCACTGTTTTCGCTTCGTTTGTTCTTTTTTCTATTATAAAGCAAATGCCGTTTAGTGCTTTGGGTACGGAGATCGTGGAGTAGTTGCAGCCGCAACGCTTATTCTAATAAGATCTACTTGGGACGGGTGTGTTTGGCGTTGCAAGCCATGGCAAGGGAGGGCTTCGGCCGTGCTTCGAAGACGGAAACATGTGCGGCCCTGCCTGCCGCTCTGCCACCGCTTCGTGAGCGGCACGTGCTTGCGCTGTGTTGGAAGGGCAGGAGCAGGAGCTGGAGTCGCGGGTCCAGCAGCGGGTCCAGCAGCGGATTGGGCACCGATTTGTATGTTGAAGGGCTCGGCGGGAGGCTGACGTGGCCGAGGTCATTTTGGCAGCGGCCGTCGGTTCCCGACGGCGAAAAGTGCAAAAAACAAACAACTGGCAACCGGTTTGTCACGTCGCACGTCAGGGTGGGTTTCCAAGCTTCGTCTGGTCATTTCGTCGTTTCTTGTTTTCAGGTCTTCTTTCTGTGCCCTGCCGTGGAACAGGTGATTATTTCTTTTTCTCGAGAAAAGAAATAAAGAGGTGATTTTTTTGCATGGAGTATAATAACCGAATGAAACTATTGTTTTGATCTTTCAACACATGTCATAAGCGTGAGCTATAAGATTTCCAACAGAATTGTTCATCGTTTTACGGGCTGGATAGAGACCCGTTTTTGTGTGTTCGGTGTGTCAGTTGCTTGTGGTATCGAGCACGTCCGCTGTCAGCAGAATGATCAATGAAGTAACGAAGACAGTTGCAGATGCGCTTGCGAAGAAGCAGGCTGCCCAGCGCGGAGATGGAGTCGACGATCAACAGGATTTCGGAAATGCAGATCGGTGTGTCCAGCAGCCTTCGAGCAGCGGCGTACCGGTGCTGGCGCTGGCGCATCACCAGCAGATTTTTTCAGAGGAGTCGCTATACAAGTGCTCCTCTGCGGACTCGCTAGCGTCGTTGCAACAGCAGTTTGTGTCGTCTTCTCCGTCGTTATCGTCGTCCAAACGCTACATCGTCGAGGACAACTCGGACTATGGGAGCTGTACAAGCCCCGCTCAAAGCAGGGCAAACGGGTCCGTTTCCGGTGTGCCTCGCAGTATATCTGCCACGGTAACCAATTTTTTGAAGCCAAGAATGGAGTTCACAGGGTATCAGATATCGGGCTACAAGAAGTACCAGGTCGTTGTCACTTTGAAGACGGTTGAGTTACCGAAGGACGGTATAAGTTCTTTGTCGCCTCACTTGACCGGGTTTTTGACGATCAGGGGGTTGACCAACCAGCACCCTGAGATCAGCACGTATTTCGAGTCTTTCGCGGTCACGCACAAGGATTTGGGGTTCTTATCCTCGACGTGGTCAAAGGATCGCGCCATGACTTCATACATGGCGGACGATCAAACAGACTTAGAGCATTGGCTAAACTTTCCATCTTTTAAGCAGCTATTCTTGGGCCCTGGTTGTGACTCGGAAAACAGGACACCAACCATCAATGATTTACTCAACGGACAGGAATCCTTCGGCGATTATTTGGAGAATAGATACATCTTCATGAGATGGAAAGAAAAATTCTTAGTTCCTGATGCTTTAATCGATGGTGTCGAGGGTGCATCGTACGATGGATTTTACTACATAGTTCATGATCAGGTTACAGGAGCTATACAAGGTTTTTATTATCATGAGGATGCTGAGAAATTTCAGCAATTGGAGTTAGTAGCGTCATTTAAATCACTAAATGACTGCAGTAATTGTAGTTTTGAATTTGCATAGAATAGAAGCGGTGAAATAGCGATTATTCCAAAAAGTGACGAGAAATTTTTGGTAAGTTTTGGCGTATTAATGATTAGGGACAAAAATAGAAAGCAGGTGATGCATAATAAACATGTTATAGATAACTCAATTTAATTGTTATAGATTTTAAGATTATATTTTAGGTACAACGTACAGTCTCAGAGAGCAATGGACTGTTTTCAGTCTTGATCACGGTATTGTAGCTTCAGTGTGTCAAGCTCTTAATCCAGTACCTGAAATGAGAATCTGAAGAAGAATGTACTGTTGAAGGTCTATGTGGCAGCTGTACGTTTCCCTTTTATCGTTGTCTTCAAAAAGGTGACGGAGATAAATGATTAAGAAGAATGTGTAAATTCTCCAAATGCATTATAGATTGCATGATCTATACCGTACGATTTATGGATTAAGTATCCAGTCTGTATGAGATTATCGTTTATCGTGTTTTTCTTGTTACATTAGATGTGAAGCAGGGTAATGCATATATGAAAAAGTCTGAGTTCGCTTAAACGGTAGTGATAAATGGACTACAGATCCCTGCTGGAGCTCGAGATTGGATAATAAAGTAACGTTCAAAAATCAAGTCTACAACCAACAATGACTGCCAACAACGTTAAAAGAGTTGACTTATGTGTACAGTATGTGAGATGCATGTTTTACTTTCAATGGTTGGGTGGGTGATACTAACGTTATATTCAGATATAAACATACTTTACCGCCAAAGAGTCCCTTTGAAACTAACATGGGACTTTCAAAAATGGTCAATCAATCTATGCCGATGGTTGGTATGTTTTTGAGAAACAAATTCATTGCTTGGTTTGCTCTGATTCAAAGTTTCCATTATTATCTTAACGCTGATCCTGATCAGGAGAATTCTTCCGGCAGCAAAAATGCAATGGACCAGTCACCTATGATGAAGGTTGTTCTAAGTATTATAGGTATATGTGTTTGTTACATGAATATCGCATTACCACAACCTGATGCTCCACCTCTCAAGCCAAAGGCTGTTGAAGATGCTAAAGTGGTCGCCAAATCGGTGGAAGGCGCAAAATCAACGTAGAAATTAAAAAAAACTATAGGAACATACTTTTATATCACTGTAATTTTATGCGTAAAGCTATAATTTGCTACATTTATTCTCCAATATCCTCGAACCAATCTTGAGGTCTCTGTTCAATGAACTCTTTCATAATCTTTTGACATCTTTTGTCGTCCATAACTGCAACATCTCGGCCTCTTGACTTTAAGTATTCTTCACCTTCACTCTTGAAATTGATGTTTTCGCCAATAACGCAACGTGGAATACCATACATGATTATTGCACCGGTACACATATCGCAAGGCGATAAAGTTGTGTATAAAGTTGTGTCTTTATAAACCTTACCCGGTAGCCTCCCACAATTTTCCAACGTGGATATTTCACCATGCAAAGTTGCAGAGCTCTTTTGAAATCTCATGTTATGTCCACGACCTAAAACTTGGCCATCCTTATTGTTGATTAAACAGCCACCAATTGGGACACCACCTTCAGAGAGCCCCCTTGCGGCTTCTTCATAAGCAATGTCCATTCCTAATTTATCCCATTCCCTTCCACGAGTCATTTCTCAGCTGGTATATACAGATACTCTCTTCGCCCTCATTTATTCCGATTTACATTTTTATATTGATGTGCTTTACATTTTTTTAATCTTATTCCACTCCTCTACAACTTCGGATCTTCGGGGAAAACAACGACCGTAGGCGGCAGGCAAAATGCGGCAGTTCAGATAACAGAACTCATTGAACCGAATAGGTTTATCTTAATGCTTCTCGAACAACGCTTTACGACACGTAACTTAGATATACGGAACTATTCATTTAGCTTGTAGAAGGCGCGGTACACATTTGTGGATTGAGGGAGCTGAGCAGGTCATCACTAGATCTTATTGAAATTGCCATTGCTTTATGTGAAGTTGTTTAGAAAAAAGAGTAAGGTTTCATTCTCTCAAAAAGTTTTTAAGCCATTTTTTTAAATACTAGAGGTCTGTTATCTCTCTCTCTGAGATTCTGTCCATTTAAAACCCAGTTCGAATATCTGAGGGTCGCCGTAGGAACTTTCCTGACCTTTTTTCGGGTCAATTGAATGTTTAATCTTTCTTCGTTGCCCTGCGTCACCACAGTCATTCTGACCTGTTCTTATTTCAATCAAACTCGCCTATCTATTCAGGAGTGAGATTTTCAAGTAAGGCCATTCCTCCCTTTCGACGTGAAGCATTCTTAAATATCGCAGTCGATTATCATTTGTGATTAATAGTCACACTCTCAAGTCAATTTATGGTATCTTTTGTTTGTGAAATCTGTTGCCTTAGCAAGCTAGAGGTGCTGTGATACTTTCGCTCGGTGATTTACATTAAAAAGGAGGCCTCGTCGAAACAAACTCTGGTCTTGGTTTTGAAAGCAATCGTGCTGCTTAACCATCAAAATCAATATCTAATCTCTCCTCGAGTGGCTTTCATTGAGTTAAACCCAGTTGACTCTCAGTCGACAGTATTTTTCACACTGTTTAGATTACTTTTTTTCTCAGAGGATTCCTACATGTAGATTTATAAGTGCAGCTTATTTTTGATAATTGCGAATCAACAATTGGATTTCCTTCGCCAGCGAATTCATTTAGCCGCCCTGCTTTCTGGCAAACTAAAATGCAGATAAAAAAAAAAATCGCCTTTCATAAACCTTAGTTAAGAAAAGCAAAGTCAACACTTATTGATAACTACTTGGTTCTCAAGTACCACTTAAACAAGCTTTTCTTCTTCGATTCGCACTCTGATTATTTTTTTCAATAATAAAGATTCGTAATACGGAGGGTTTCTCGAAAATATCAAACTGAATGTGACTCTACTCATAGGAAGAAGAATCCGCCTAGCATTTTTTTCACGACTGTATCCACTAAACGCATACTACACAGTGCTCCGAAACACACCAAGCTGGCCTTACAGCTACTAGATTTCTCCAAGAAATATTTCTGAAGGAGAAATGGAAAAAACATGTCATAGCAGGCTCATCGTTGCACCAAGGTGATATACGCCGATGTTCAGTTGATGTAGAAAAGCACCTTTGTCTAAAAGCATGCATATACACAACATCATGATATCATTAATCTGTTTGAACAGCGGCGATGTCTGATAATGACACTGTGACTACTAATAACGCACCAAGAAACCCAGTATGAACTCTTTCGGGGGCCGCCCATCTTTGCCATTCTATAAGATACAAACAGAGTTTTTTCAAGCCTTGTTCCTTACTTTCGCTATTACTTTCTAAGTGAACCCTTAAACCAATGCAATAAAAAACCATACTGATGCTGACGAGGAGCCCTATTTTAAAGAGATTCTAAATATTTCACACTGAAATGAAACTCCCGATCACTGACTATCAGGTTCAAGGTACCGCTGTAGTGTTACTTCTTACTTTTTGTTTGAATTTAGCAGCTACCAATTAAACTGCTTTGTCCACATTCCGGGCGCCATAGCTGAGGCGCCTAAGCCTTTTTTCCTTAAAGTTGATACATAAGAAAATCCCATTGGCGCAAAGCGAGAAAGCCATCGGGGTTTATAAACCCTGATAACCATCACAGCTATCTTTGACTTAAAACTTCTTCATTCCGGTGAAGGCGTATTCGATAGAAAAGACCAGGAGGAAAGCAAGGTCAAGACGAAGAATAAAGGCATATTGTAAAGGAATAGATATGCTATTGCAAAGAAACGTGCCGTTTATCTATAGGTATCGTCGAGCTTGCACTGCACAACTTAAAACAAGATCCACTTTATCGTTTAGCAAGAATGTACTGATTAAGCTGAACTTTAGATTTTTCGCCATCCCCGCAAACTATGCTGAAAGTCACAACGAAGGAGGAAATGTTCATCATGATACGAGGTGGCCTAATCACGAGAATCCAACACCATATGAGGTTTTTGGTATCACTCAACAAGAGTGCTCTTCAAGTAGAAATATAAACAAAAGCATCTTGAAGAAGCGATTTCATGAGTACGCAAAATTGTATCATCCGGATATCTCGCAGAATGTACGGATTATAAGATCACCAATAAAGCAGAAGCAACTTGGCGGGTCCTTGTTGTCTTTTGATGAGAAAGTGCTTAGGTTCAAGATAATGACGCAAGCTTATGAAATTTTGAGCGACACTGGGAGAAGAAATCTCTATGATCTCACGAAATCGAACTGGGCATACGGACCTCAGTCGAGTTCAACGTACGCGTCATCTCATGCATACCCAAGCAGCCATGGCTACCAGACAAACTCAACATATGAGTACTGGAATGCCGGTACGTGGGAAGAAATGAACGATTTAAACAAAGGAACGCAAGAAAGAGAGAAGCTGGATCCGTGGACAGTGTTTCTGTGGCTTTGCGGCCTAGTGGTATGTTTAGAGGCCACTGCGTTACTAACGAGAATCGAAAACTCTTTGACAAGTCAACAGTACACGCACGAGGAAACAGAGTTCGATTTAGCACAATCCTATTCAAACTATGGCCTAGATTCTGATAAGTTTTCAAGACTAAGAAGATTCCTGTGGTTCAGAACCTACGGACTCTATAGGGCTAAAGATGATCTAGACAGAGAAGCAGAGAAGAACGAAGGCTTAGTTCAAGATCTCATAAAAGCTACAGCAGAAAAGGATAATGGAGCATGCAAGTTTTCTGCCTCCAAAAAATGAGACCAGCCACAATATAGCTCGGAGTGATATTCCACAACGAACTTCAACAATGAATACAACTGTATGTTATATTAAACGTAGATCCAAAAAAAACAAGCTTTAGCATATGTTATGTAGCCTTTTAAATAAACCGACGAAACTTATATTCATTATCACGGGAATGATCAGACAGGGCAATTGATCGAAGTTAAAAGGTCCTGTATTTCGCATTATATATTTCATTTTCCTTTCAACATCCTCAGATAGTGATTCGCGAAGCGAATCGTCATGATGCACAAACAATGAAAAATGAAGAGTGATGAGTGAGGACAAAATTGAAGATCTCTTCGAATTTACTACTCATCTAAGGTAATCTGACAGTTGTAGGATAGCAAAAGTATCATGGATTTCACCAATCCTGAGACGGTCCTAGACTTGCGTAACATTAGAGATGAGCTTGTGAGAATGGAAGATACGATTATCTTCAATTTCATCGAGAGGTCGAGATTTCCAACCTGTCCACCAGTCTATGAAAAGGAACGTCCGGGACTTGCAATTCCCAACTTTAATGGCTCATTTTTGGATTGGGCTCTTCTGCAAATGGAAATGGTGCAATCACAGATAAGAAGATTTGAATCTCCAGACGAAACCCCGTTCTTTCCAGATCATATATTGAAACCAATTTTGCCAAGTGTTAATTATCCACCAATTTTAGCTAAATTTGCGTCGCAAGTTAATTATAATGGTAAAATTAAAGAAATTTATGAAAAGGAAATGGTTCCACTTATCTCCAAGTATGATGGTGATCAACCCGAAAACTACGGATCCGTGGCAACTAGAGATATCGAATGTCTCAACAGCTTAAGTAGAAGGATTCACTTCGGGAAATTTGTTGCAGAGGCAAAATTTCAAGCTGAAGAGAAAATGTTCACCAAGTTAATTCAAGAAAAGGACGTCGAAGGACTGATGAAAAGTATCACCAATTCTGCTGTTGAAGAAAAAATCTTACATAGACTGATTAGAAAAGCAGAAGTTTATGGCATTGATCCAACCAATAATAAGGGAGAACGAAGAATCACACCAGAATATTTGGTAAAAATCTATAAAGATTTCGTTATTACAATCACTAAGGAGGTCGAGATTGATTATCTTTTGAGAAGACTTAGCGATTAGCTCTGGATATATATCTCCCATATTCACGTACTGCAAAAATAAAGCATGCGCCTTCATTAATTATTAATATATACATTGGGGATAAATATATAAAAGGTTATTCAATTGAGAAATCTCATAGCAAGTTCAAAAGTTGCAAAAGTAGCACCATTTGCTGGCGCTGCTCTCATCATCGTAGGTGTGAAACCCTTAAAGTATGCACGAATTCCTCCTTGTATAAACAAATTCTTGGCGACAAGACGCATAGACTTTCCGTACTTTGGAGACTTAAGATTATCTGTTTGCATCACGGATTTTATAACATCTACGGGATACACCACTGACCATAAAGCAGTGCCCGCGATAGCACCATATCCACAGAGCTTCCACGCTGGAATATTCTTTCTGTCTAGGCCTTTATTCATATCAGACGCCACAAGCGCTTCATAAACCAGGAAATAGGTACCACAGCCATGTCCTTCGCGAAGTAATGTTGGGATCAGACCACGCATCAAGCCGCCTTGAGATCTCAGTTTCTTGATGCAGTCTATGGGTCCTTTATACAACGCACTCGCGCCAGTCCCGGTTTGTGTTTGAGTTTGTAGTCTTATTCTCACATGTTCAATAGGTGCTGCAAGAAAGGAGTTGGCGATACCACCAGCCAAACCGCAGGTATAGTACTGTTGGAGGGAAAGTGTGGATAATGAATCAGTATTCAATGAATGAAACATTCGCTTCATAGCTTCATTAACACCAAATTGTATAGATACGCAAGCGCCCACACCGAATAACGGCGTCAATGTCCCTTTGTAAAATGCCATAAAACCTTCGTTTTTTATTAAATTGCGCACCACCTCACTTACAGAAGTCACTCTAGTAGATGTCTGTAGACGGACTTTTGCGGTGTCAAAAGGCTGACCAACAAGAACTTGAGCTATTCCTCCTGTAGTGCCAGCCAGTAGGTCCTTCAAAACCCTGGACTTATCCTTCGAACCTTCCAGCTCCAAATCATCAATAAGTTGTGGTGCAGGCCACTCTTCAGACATCCTTCTGCTCAACGAAACTACACTACAAACGCTGTGAGAATCGTCTTCTTTGTTCTTTTGGTTGCTAGATCAGCAATAATTAAATTTCACTTTTCATTTTTTTTTTTTTTTTGAGAACGCTTTACAACATCGGAAGGCTTGAGAACGTTCATATCAATGACCAAAAGAAATCTTCTTTTCTCATACGATTCACACCCAATCTACTAGATCTCTTTGGCGATAAATGCTTGCTATTACAGCAAGTGTCAATCCAACAATATTAAGATCACAAGGAGCAGAACTAATTCCTAAATTTGCCATTTCAGAAGGCAAATTAATTTGAAGTGCTGGAATCTTGATCTTTGCTTCTTCAGACGCCGCCTTGACAGCATCCTCCTCTATTACTTTACGGCACTTCTTACCAAGTTCTCGAATACTGCTAACGGACTCTGCTGTGAGATTGACTGGTAAGTGATATAAAATGTACAAAAGCCAATTGCTTAGCCGAATTGATTGCGGAGGTCTTTTGCACTTCATCATATCCTTGAGCCATTCTTGATTCATATACTGGACAAGGATCCATATGTTACGTGCATTTATTGTAGATGTGAAAGCCGTATGAGTTGGCTCGTGTTCTTGCAAATATTGATACCACTGTTTAAATCCAACTGGAATTTCTCGGTTTAACTCCTGAATATTTATCTTGATGTCATCAATACTTTTAATTTTCTTATTCTTCAGTTTTTTGACAGTGCTGATAGCCCATTGTTCGTCTATCTCGAGAGAGCTATCTTCCTTTATATTTGGAGCTTCCTTTAAGATAGAGAGGAGATGCAGGACTATACCTTTTTGTTCAGGAAGACCAGAAAGATACCTTCGAAGATAAAGCAAGAGAAGATCCATCGTTGTGCCATCATAACCCTGAAATACGTCACTATTTTCATTAACGATTTGCTTCGTATCAATGAACCACTCCAGCCATTTGTCCATACGAAGCCTGAAATCCGCGAAGACCTCACTAGGAGGAGGATTGTTGTTCAAGACTACCACTTTACTTGTCTCTTCCTCCTCGTCATCATACAACGATGCTTTGTACTTAGTATATTGCTTTTTCTTTGAAACGTTCGTTCTCAAGGCTTCTTGGCGCACATTACTCAGATATCGTACAGCTTCAGGGTTAACGAGTTTATCATTAAGTGAAAAGGCCCTGCTTTGCCCGAAAGCAGAATCTACTAGATGCTTAGAATTATCCCTCATGCTTCGATCGATTTTTCCTTTCAGCTCCCCCAATTGAAATAGAAAACGGCTTTTTTCAATATGATATTGACGGATGTCTCAAAGAGATGCATCGTACAGAATTCTAAAAAGTGATATACCTCTTCACCTAACAACGATCATAACGTCGCATCATATATACAGCCAGCTTGATATATTACCGTAGTAAACGTCTAACTATTATTTTCTGTGCTTTTTAAACGCATCATATCCATTCCATTTTCGCCATTTGATGATAAAGGGTTCCTTTTTTTAGTTCCAGCACTAAAATGTGACTGGCTAATTTTGGCAGAGAGTGTATTGAAATTTTTTTCATATGTTTTCAAAATCACTTCAAAGTCGTGAGTTTCAATTAATGAGTAATGGTGTTATAGTATCACTCCCTACTCTTCTTTAATTTAGCAATGACTCGCTCATCAAATTCCGAATCGCAGGCAGGACACCTGTTACTCGGGGGAATTATTGATAAAACACATAAGCAGACAGAGCAAATATAACCCACTGCTACAACTTTACCAGTCAGGTAACATGATGTTCTAAAGTCGACTGATCCTTGGTTTGGTTTCACTATAATCTGTCTCAGCGATGGGTCAATGAACATAGCAGTAGAAAGGTATTGTATAAGGCCATCGGTGGATTCAACATGCAGGTAAACTCCTTGAGTAGCATCAGTAGTTTGTTGCAAAAATGTACTATCTCGTCTCCCCCCAATCTTAACAACATCGATGGGACATTTTAACTTAGTTGCAGAAAAAATACAATTCATGATTGGAATGTATTGGAAAATTTCATCTCTTCCACCACCACTGCCGCAAGTTAAAACTAAAAGGCGCGACTTGAGTGAAATTGATGAAAGCTCTCTTGAAAGCCTGTTGGTATATGTGAGTCCGGCAGACATTCCGCCAGCCAGTGTGCTTTTTTGTGTAATCTTGTCTACCTGATTTTTCTCTTCTTGAAACAGCTTATACAACTCTTCAACTAAAGTCTCATCAACATTTCTGAACTGTCTATACATGTCATTGCTGATGATTGAGAGATCCTTAGTTGAAAAAGATGCATGCCCATAAGATTGCTCAGAGTATTGTCTTGAGACACTTTTTGGATAGAGATATTTGATGCCTTGTGAATGTGCAGCAATAACAGCCACTCGATTTGAATTGTTGAAGGCTAAATGTGCGTTCAGGAAGACTATGATGGATTGCAGTACCGTTATCATGTTGCCATCCTTGCCGTCTAGCTCTGCCCACAATTTAGGCGCTGTGTCGATGACAAGAACCAATAAAGACGGCGTTTCCTCCGCATACTGCGGCCTTGTTTTAGAAGTACGGAATGTTGGATCAGAAATAGCGTCCATTTGTTGCACTGGCTGGTCTTGTGGTACCGATCTCTATACTGTATTTCGATTACACGTACTTGGTCTTCTCTTCAGATTGCAATTTTGATGTTCGGACTGTTAAGAAAAGTAAGAGAACAAAGACTTAGCGAAATAAATCATTTAATAATACAATCTGATATTTACATAGATATTATAGATCCCTCCTCAATGGAATAAGCCACGACCACCTTGTCACTAGCATAATTCCATGAGAGATTAAAGATGCAATCTCGCTCTTTCGGACTTTGGTAGCTACCATAAACAGGAAATGTGATGGGAGATATTGGACTATCGTTTCCAAGCTTCTCAAGCAGCGCCTCAACATCATAGACTATCAGATGCCCATCTATGAAGCCTGCAGAATATTTTTTTTTGTCACTAGATAATTCCGCTGAGAGAATAGGCACTCCATCAGCGATGGTAACAGCAATTAAAGTATTTTTTGATAACGACCATAGACGGATCGATCCATCCATCGAAGAAGATATTATCTTATCGTCATCAAGCCAACAAGCTGAAACGATGGTTTGTGAATGGCCATAAAAACAATTGCTCGGGTTACTGCTGCCTCCTCGCCAAACTCTCAAGGTAAAATCATCCGAAGCGCTTAATAATAGCTTTTTGTTTCGATTGAATTTTAGAATACCTATTGGACCTTGATGACCAATTAGTTTACCGATAGGTTTCCTCTCTCCAATTTGATATACTATCAGTGAACCTTGGATCCCTGGCAAGACAAATTTATCCTTTTCTACCCATTCCAAATCAACGCCCAAAGAGTCAGAATCTGCTGCATTTTCTTTCAATTCAAAATTCTGTAGAGCTGTGCCAGTTATTACGTTCCATAAGATTGCAACGTTATCAACATCTGATGTGAGAAAATGTGAATCGTCCTCGTTCCATTTAATGGATACAATGGGTGACCTATGGAAGCTGAAAACATTTTGTAGGTGTCCTTCGGCATTCCATAGCCTCAGTTCACCGTTTTCCACTCCAGTGACGATTTTCTTCCCATCTGGCGACCATGCTAAGCAGGTAACTTGGTTTGTTGTTATACCGCTAGATGAATTAAATGCAAAAGGGTGTCTCAATTCTAACGACTTCTCGACAGTCGCTTTTTCAGAATTGTAGTGTATGATCCTGGCCAATGAATCCTGTCCTCCAACTGCTAACAGCTCCGGAAAGTGAGGATTCCAACTTGAGAGAACTATCTTACCAAGTTTTTTCTCTTCTTTCAAGGTCTTGATGAAAAGCGGGGGACTTTTGCTCCTCGTATTGCTATCTTTATCTGGTGCGACACTATACACAACTTCTTTTTCTTTCTCTTTTTTCTCATCTTCCAAACTCTCATAATCATTCTCCAGTGAAAATCTGCCTTTAGCCACCACCTCTGGGCAAGTTGCCTTGTCAATTTCTAGTGCTTGCGCAAGATTAAAAATACTCGCATAGTGTGTCTCATCCACATCTCGAAGCTTGCCAGTTGAGTCCACCAGCAACTCGCACTCACAAAAAAGTATACCTTTCTGAACGAGATTTACCAATGTTCCAAGTGGTATGTGCTGCTTGTATTTTCGGTCAAATTCCAATACTCGAGTATCATCCTGCAGTGCCAATGCACTAACCTCGTTACCGGTCTCTTGAAGATACCGCCATATCAAATAATTTAGCTCTTCACTAGTAATACTCATAACTTAAGCATAAACGCGGACTATTGTGAGAATTCCTACTATTAGCTAACCGAAACTCAATCTGTGTTAACATTTTTTTGAAATGACATTCCAGCTCGTTTGTTTACTTCAAAGTTTGAAATTTCCTCAAAAAAGATCAAACGCTTGTAAGCTAAAAAGGGCAATATTGAAATTAGAGAAGAAGTAAATACGATATAACTCATATTGGAGTTTATTGGCATTTGACAAATCCATCATCAAGCAGAAATGGTGGATTTTTCATTAAAAAAGGCAAAAAACAATTGGAAAAACACTCGAGGGTCTTCTCCCACCAAGGAGAAGTTGAACGATTCACCATCAAAGATTAAAACGAAGATGCCCAACAAAAAGAATCCATACACTAGCATGAAAATGTCTCCAGAGTACTCCAAGTTACCGACGATGGACGCCAAGCAAAAGACAAAAGTAGCTAGCTCAATGCAGCGCAGACTGTCCATGCAAAATCCAAACTATGTTCCCCCAAAACTGGATTATTCGATGCCCCTGCCAATGTCTTCCATGGAAAGTCTTATTCAAGGCCATAATGCGAGTGGTGCAAATTTGGTTCATGGGAGTAATCCACAGCCAATCGTTGATAGGGCTCACAATGGAAAACCGTCGGCCCACCCCAAAACTTCTCAACCGAGTACAGAAATGCCCTCGGCAATAATGAAGCCAGAAGCACTACGGAAAGTTCTAGGTAATCCTAATTTCAATGCAAAGTCGTTTGTTCATGATGCACTTGGAGATGCCACTGCTATAGAAATAGATGGATTTACCTCAAACTTAACAGACTTAGCAAGCGAAGTTCAAGAGGAAGCTAAAGAAAATATTAATAGGTCGCACAGAGACATTTTGACGGTGAATAATGATCTTGGGAGTGCAGCTCAGGAATTAAAACA
This sequence comes from Zygotorulaspora mrakii, assembly GCF_013402915.1. Classification (NCBI taxonomy): domain Eukaryota; kingdom Fungi; phylum Ascomycota; class Saccharomycetes; order Saccharomycetales; family Saccharomycetaceae; genus Zygotorulaspora; species Zygotorulaspora mrakii. The sequence continues at coordinate 484,583 of NC_050719.1, forward strand.
ATTAAGAACAAGTATTAATGAGCTGAATGAAGCAATGCAACAATTATTGGTCATGGCCCAAAAAAGGCTTCAAACAGAGGAGCATTCATCACAACCATCATCAAAGAATAGCAATGCGCCATCATCAGGGCTTCTACCACCAATGCGGGCAGGGACCATATCGAATGCAAAAAGAGATAGAACAAGCGTAGCAATACTAGAGAGATTATGGGACAATCAATTAACAGAGCTATTTAAAAATGTCGAAGGTGCCCAAAAGTATATTTCTTCTGCCCCTGGAAGACATGTTTTGCTGGAAAGTGCGGACTGGCTAGAATTGAATGTTGCCACTTTAAAGCCGTTGCAAAATGTTCATATTTTCATTTTGAACGATATGGTACTTGTTGCTGGTAGACCACGAGATAAACAAAATGAGCTTGTAGTTAGCCAGTGCAATCATCTCAAAGAAGTTTCAATATCTCCTGATGGTGTTTCAAGTGACAGGTTATTATTCTCATTCGGGAACAATATCAAATGCTTGTATCAATGTCGTAAACAACAAGAGGGAATAAGACTGCTTGCTGTTGTTCGAAGAGCTAAAGACGATTTACGAGAAATATCCCAAGCAGAAGAAGAGAATACAAGAAAAATTAAAGAGTCTTTTACCTACCTACAGTCCACACAGCAGACACCTAGTAGGGAAAGTGCCAGGAGTCCCATCAAAGGTTCCAGACGAAGCGTTGGTAGTATGACACCTGGGAAAACTGGAGAGGCTGTTGATAGCTATCTTTTGGAAACGATCACAATGTCGATGCACTCCAGAACTCGCTCGAGGGACATGAACTCTGCTGCAAAACAGTTGAAAACTTTAGGAGACCAAAGTGAAGAGATCGATATCGAATTGGGTAGATTGAATTTTGACAAAGCCACTACACTATTGGTAGATCTAGAATCACAACTAGATCGACTTTCTGATCGCATTGATAACGAACATTTAATGCTGCATGACTTGATTAATTTAAAAATTGACCAAAAGCGAGACGCGATAGCTGCAAAGTTGTCACAGTCTATATCGAATTCGTTTGAAATATCTAATTTGGTATCTTGTGTTAAGAATATGATAAAACTAGGGTTCTCAGAGGAAGGTCTGGATCTTTTCCTACAAAATCGATCAAATCTAATCGAAGATCTGGTTTTACAGATTGGTTCATTCGATAACTCAACTAATTACTTCACACAAATAGCAGTAATTCGATTCCAAACCATGAAAAAGACAGTTTTATGTTTCCAACAGACCTTTCAAGATTCTGCGGATAAGTTTTCCTCAATATTAGTCAACTGGTGTAAGGAAGAAGTTGATTCACATTTTAAACTTATTGAGAAGCAACTTCTTAACGAGGAAATGCTTTCTGCTGCATCAATAAAGTCTTCAAGAAAGCAAATAGATGGTTTAAAGCAAGTAGGCCTCGATTTCGTTTACAAATTAGATGAGTTTATCCGGAAGAACAGCGATAAAATTCTCTAGCAAAATCAGTCGCTGTAAAATGGGTGATCGTACCGTAGGGTAGGTCATGTATAGAGAAAAAATTAGAAAGATCAACCTTACTATGGATGATCTGTGCAAGTAAAGGCTGTTATGAATCTTTCCAACCTTGACTGATGTTGTGACCAGTATTATCCAACCTACCGTTTGAAATGATTTCAAGAAACTTCCAGAAGCTTCATGAAATCAGAGCCATTATTTTAATATAAAGAAGTCGATGAGCATCTCAAAGATGACCGATGTTGTCGAGGTTCATTTCTGGTTACAGCAATCTGCATATATCAGTTTGCATATATCAGGGGTATTATTAGATAGTTAAATTGAATAGTCAAATCGTGGAAAATGGAAAAACTTCTCCACTGGTCAATCGCCAACTCGCAAGGCGACAAGGAAACTGTTGATAAGATAGGTCAGCCAGATCCCAAACTTTTAGCTCAACTATTTGGGAGTGGTGGGCCTGATGACCCCACTTTAATGAAAGAGGCAATTGCTGTAATTTCCAATCCAGAAGCAGACTTAGAAAACAAGCTGATTGCGTTCGACAATTTCGAGATGTTGATCGAAAATTTAGATAACGCCAACAATATCGAGAATATGAAGCTTTGGGTACCTTTGCTGAAGACTTTAGATGCAGAGCAAGAAGACCTGCGTGCATCGGGACTATCCGTTATTGGAACTGCAGCACAGAACAACATTCCAACTCAGGACAGCTTTTTGAAATATGATAATGGTCTACGAAAACTGATAGAACTTGGAAACGACCTGAAAGAACCTGCCAATGTTAGAATCAAAGCTTTTTATGCCCTTTCTAATCTAGTAAGAAATCATCCATCAATGGCTCAAAAATTCAAGGAGTTAGGTGGGTTAGATATCGTAGCACCAGTTCTCACCGATTTGAATGCAATATCCAAGCTTAAAATGAGAGCAATTTCTTTAGTTGCTGCATTTTTGACCTCTACTCAAATTGATGATGAGCTGATCCAGTTACTAAGAACTGAGAGTATTATTGGCTCTACAATTGAGTGTTTAAAGACCGAAACGGACATAAATATCATTGACAGAGTTCTCAATTTTTTGTCTCAACTAATTTCCGCTCATATTAAATTTAGTGAAGCGGAGGTTCAGGGACTGAAGACCGGTATTCAGAACATTGAACAATGGAAGGATAGATTGAATGAAGAAGACTTTTCGGTTGTAAAGCATGTATTATAAAAATATAAATTACAAGCATTATTCTCTTTAGAAACTTAAGCACTCTTTATAAAATTGATACCCGCCAAGGGTCGTATATATTATTGAATAGTCTCATTCGGGTCTCTACAAGTTAAAAGCTTAAAAAGCCTCTCTTCCATTGCTTCTGTCATCAAGTGTTTCCCATCAAGTCCCGATTTGATTTCTCTCCTTTCGAAATCTTTCAAAAGTGACTGGAACGAAGAATACGCTGCAACAACGCTAGAAGCCTTCAATTCGGGCATTCGGTTTATCTCTCGTAAACTCTTCATTAGTACTTCCTTTTCGTCCTTACAAGATTTGACATTTATGTGGCAGTATCTCATGAATCGTATGTTTGGATCAGTTCGCTGTTTCCCAATGATTGATACTAGATTAGGCAACGTTTTTATGAAATCTGCATCCGAAGATACTGTGTGAATTTTTACTCCCCACATTCTGTCGATATGTTGAATTCTTTGAGCGACATCAAAATATGTCATGTTCAAGTCTTCAAAGGTTCTTCGTTTCTTAATCTGCACTGATTGAACACCCTTCTGAGAGCCTCCTAATTGCACTTGCACCCTATTCTTGTATCTTTTATTCTCTTGAGCTTGCAAAGATCTTTTGAACCTGTTGAGCCCGCTGAGGATCACAATTAAATATTTTTCTCCGCTTGATAAGGACTTCAGATCATTATACAACTTTGTTTTATCTGATCTGTATCTTTCGAAAAATATCTGAGCATCGTAGTAAAGCATTACTATGGTCTCTTCAAGCGTTACGCTTTCACTGGGATAATATACATCATTATTGAAATCGTATGTGCTATTGCACTCCCTCAAGAACCTCAGTAGTGGCAATTCTTGATTTGAAACTGCTTCCAGCGTGGCGGGTAAGAGTAATTCTTTAATGTTATCTTCACCCTTCTCAAACTGCTCCAACAAGTAGCCTGGAATCTCTACAACAATTGATTCTCTAGCCTTTACGTTATCTCTATGTATTTGATTCACTTGCTTGAATAAACTTTTATTCCTTTGCAACCAATCTCGTACCAAAGCCTCCGATTGCGTCCTGCTCAGACAGTTCCCCTGGACAATATAATGCTGCAACCTGCGAATTTCCCTTTCTGACGTTGTGGGTTCTTTGATGGTATTGGATGTGTTAGAAGTTGAAGAGTTTTGAGGGCCAAAGGTGTGATATTCGTGTTTGGACGGAGTAGATACTACTTTATCAATCCTTTCGGTCAGAAATTCACGAGCACTTAGTTCAATTATTTCAGGTTTGTTTGCTTGTAATTCATATTCTTGAGAAGGCTTTGAAAATAAATCATTTGTCGTCTCAAGATTAGATGGCGTAGTACATGCTTCCTGCACCGTCAGTGGTCTACTGTCGATCGGTAGGCACTTCTCATAATCGGGTGCCGAATTGCAAATAGGTGACAAAGGGAAAGCCTCAATTAAATCTTGAAAATTGACAGATGAACAACTATCCTGGCATCTATTCTCTCTGGTAGGGCATCCATGTACATCATCCCCCTCATGTTCTATAACTAAAGTTGTACCAAATTTAGCTGGAGTAGAGTCCACTTTTGTTCGCCTTAAAAACCCCCCTCCAGGTGGTGTATTTTTTGCGCAGCTTGATGTATGGTCGTAAAGTTCTTCATTAAGTTTGCCGGAATACGATGATGATTCATCTAAAATTTCATCCAGTAATCTCTTTCGTCGGTTGATGGTATTCACATCAGTTACCTCATTTCTGGCGAGTGTAGAAAGGTCGCCTTCTATACTTGTGCTAAGATCCTGATAAAACGGTACGTTTAATTCAATGGATGTATTGGAACCATTGTTCACCGATTTGATTTCTAAAATTTGCGATTCTCTCTCTAGAACCATCGGTGATGATGGATACACATTTGATTGCCTTTCGGAATCTTCTTCAGTAAGTATCGTGACTATCTCGCGATGAGTAACATTGCTGCTATGTTTCGAATCCTCGTCACTGTTATAATGCCGCGACGTATTATGCATCTATAGTCTTGAGTAGAGCTACTTGTTTTAGTTTGTTTATTCATTTTTGCACTTGACCAATGTCGCGTTATGCCATTTTGTTATATATGCAAAGCATTATAATATGCGACATAAAAACTAAGAAAGTAAACTTGCTGACAACGGGAGCTTTTACGATGATATTGAACTTCGAGTTGATGGGCGTAAAACCTCATTGAAAAGGCTGTCCATATATCTTGTGGTTTACATCCCTGATTATAAGTGTTTACACTTGCATGCAAAGCTCTTGAGCAAAACTCAAAGATTACGCATACGCTCATATTTTTGCCAGTTTGGCAGTTCCAGACCTTTTGCCTGTGATGCGAAAGTCATTTGGACGTGCATAACCTGGGCGTTGGGCTCATTTTATTTTCGTTGGGGTATGCCTTGGCATCAATAGATATCATCAGGATTTCTTCGTATTTTTTTACAGTCTCTCACTGGGTGACAGAAATAAGTAACGTTAGGATAATTTAGGAGCTTACAAGCTACTAAACCGGCCCCATTATTATTACACAGGTATGCAGTAGTTTATATAGATTTGGAGTGCTCGGCAGTTACAGAAGAGTTATTCACCAGCGTTGCGCTTGCAGAATCTCCCGCTCAATGCAGAAACTTGGCATTACTAAGTTCGTCTGTCACTGCCTCTCTGTATCCAAAGTAACACGCAAAAAGTGTTTGCTTGATTCAACCCCATAAAGAATTGTATAATTCTACGCCTGGATATGAGACTCTTTTGGTATAATATCCTTCATAAATGTAATTCTGCCAGAATAAACTGACTGTTATCATTTGTTCCACTCTTTCTGTACCAAAAAATCATATAGCCAATGAGTTTCAACAATTTTTTATGCATATAAAAATTCTAGCCTCTCACGACGACTATTTTGAGGGTGAGACTTTCTCGTTGAGACCCACTTCAAGGGTTGATAGATAGATGCATTAATGCAGACCTGATGTATTCTCCCGGAATACTCAAAATACTATCTGTTCTTCTCAAACAGCTAAATGCAATACGAATCATGTTTTGGCAGGTCTGGCAGATAATTGAGAAATTTATTTCTCGGTTAAGCTTCGATGCCTGAGCTAAGGCTAATGTAATCACATCAAAAACTACTTAACATAGTATGACCTCACTACAATGCTTTTTTGTTATATGAAATATGTCTATTACTGTAGTTGCAGTGTTTCTAACTTTTTTACTGCATCATGATATTTTTTGGAGTTTAAAGGAAGTGAGTTCACTCGTTTTGAACTATCACTGCTCCTTTTCAATTGCTTTTGTAGTTCTTCGCTGAACTGAAGTCTTAAGATTACCTTCAAATCATCTTTGGAGCAAAGGAATAAATTACCTGCTTCGATTTGTTTGAAGAAAGTCGACTCATCAGATCCACAGAGTGAATACAAATTCATGGCATCACTCATGTCAACATTTGAGGGGTCTGATAATATGTTTCTACATGTGTGCTGCAAAACACTAACATTTTTCAAGATCTTTTTTATGCCATTCTTGTTTAGCACACGAATGGAATGCATGCCACCTAATAACGCTAAATTGTTGAGTTTGTCAATACCAGTAAAGACAGCATCCAGAATTGGAGGGGGGAATTGTTGCCTGTACTTATTCTCTAGCATCTTCAAGTCATGCAACAAGGATGAAATATGCTCGTCAAGTTCTGCGCTGTCAACATCTGCATTCCAGCTCCTGGTATTTTGAAACAAACTACCAATGTGATATAAGCATCGTGCTCTTATATCGAATCTAATAGCGGATAGTAGCCGATTTTTCAGCGAAGAAAACCCAACCACAATCTCATCAAATTTCTCACTGGAATCTACATCCATTGAAATTTTTGGAGCTGCCATTTTATCCATGTTTGTCAAATCACTGGATTCGAAAAAAGACCAAGTGTCTTTCAAATGATCAGCATCATAAACTCCATTTGGTTCCAGAGAAGGAGTAACAAGTTTTTTCAAACTAGGAAGCCACTCCAGAATCCAAAAAGACGTGCTCAAAAAAAGTTCCACAGCATCGACTGTGACAATGTTCAAAAGATCATCCTTCTGCAAACTGTTTTCTTCCCTGAAAAAATCAGGGCAGTGACTAATTAAAGCTCTAGCTTCTTTTAAAGCGACAGAAAAATCCTCATTCAAAATTTGGTTTTCCATTTCCATAATCTTTTTATCTTCTAACCAAATTGTAATTATTTTTTTCCCTGAAATGCTGTGGTTGGTACCAAAAAGTGTTTTGAAAAGATTAAGATAGTAATTATGGAATTTGTCCAAAAAATCGAGCAAGAGGCTGCATATTTTTTTCCTGAAAATGTGAGTAGTGTTCATGACATACAGAAGTTTGTAAAGGAGGTTCTTAAAATCTGCAGCAGGTTTACAGATATATTTATTTTCTTCCGTCAATTCCAAAGTATAAGGGTTTGTTGCTTCAATCTTGGAGGCAAAAAGATGAGACAAAGTCATTTTAAGCTCAGGTAAAAAACTTTGGTCCATATAATCGACAAAAAAGTTCATTGAAGACTGAGTGCGAGTGGAGAACTCTAGCGGGATCAAATCAGAAGCAGACTGACAAAAAATAAGAAGAGGTTCAAGGAGGACCTTCATGTTGAAGACAGATGGAGCTATCAATGATTCCTCCTGTTCGAAAGACTCTTCCTCCACGTAAATAGACTCTAGCTCGGCATTCGTTGAAATATTAATTCCAGGAAATATGTCTTTCAGTAGGGCTTTTAATTCGTTAGTGTGATCAACAGCAGCTGAACTATCTTTAATATTGTTTTGCAACACAAACAATGGCGAATGTTTCTTTTTTGAGGACGTAGAAATTGACGTATTTCCATAGCGGACGTCCACATCATTAGACAAAACCGAATTTTTCAAGTATCTCGATATGAGTGTTTCGATTTCGTCTAGCAGCTTAGGCCAAACTAAATCAAATCGGTATATTTTTGAAGCATCAGTTGACGGTAATAATGTACTGACAGTCTCAAATACTATACGATGACCTTGAGCCGCGATTAATAGTTTAACAAAGATCCTAAAGAAGCACTTTCTTATTACAACCGACAGTGCGTCCTTTGCCGAAATTCCGAAATTGCTATCTTCCGTCAGATTTAGAGCCATTTTGAGCATCGATGGGTGATTCATTCGTATTTCTTCAGTGCACTTTATTATTATATTGTGAAATTCTTCCTTTGCCCTATCTGTGAGAATACTCAAAGCATTTGGGAGCTGATTTATATCATGAAGAATAGAAAGTAGGAAGAAAATACGCCCAAAGTCATCGTCTTTTGGGATGCTTGTAGTCTCTTTGTAGCCAGGAGCTTTCAGAATATCCAAAAATTTGGTCAATCGATTGCTCATGATTCTTGATTGTTTGGAGACATCAACATTGACCACATTATATATGTAATTTTCTAAACTTGTAAATCCTTCCCAAGACTGTCCAATATCCTCCAACATAGTTCCTTCCGAACTTTTCAGTCCTGCCTTCGAGTAGACTATAGTATGGATTTCCTCAATCAAAGTGTTGAAAAGAACATGTTCTTGCATTTCCAATTGCTGTTTTAAAATTTGAAGAGTTTCCAAAGACCATAAATTATGCGTGTTTGCACTTAAAAAACCCCGAGCCAACAGTTTCTGGGCATCTTTATAATCTGAATTTCTAATGTGATCTTCAACTTTCTCAGGTAGCTGCATCAAATATTCGATTGCGGATAATATTTCAACCATTTCTGATTGCACCTTTGATTTTTCATTCAAGACCCGTAAGTTGCCTTTTTCCATCGTTATATTCTTGTTGGCATCAGCAATCTGCGTCTTTAGCTGAACTATGTTGTCTTGCGCATTTGTTATAGATTCCACAGCAATGCTGTAAGATGCAACTGTAGTATTTAAGACTTGAAAGTGTTCGTTTACTGCTTCTTTTAAATCGTATCCAATTCTCGTTTTTAGCTGTCTGAAGTCCTCATACCTATGTCCTAACCCAACAGATGTATCATCGAGAAATGCCAGGGCTAACTCAAGAGGGTTAGAGTTTTCTGTTAATATACGGTTCCACTGAGATTCTACATGACTTAAATCGTCCTGCAAGCTATTCAGGGCTGTGTTTCTCGCCCTCTGTTGAGCGTCCGATACACTGTTCACAGATAAACCACGTCTCCGCCCCTTCGGAACACCTAAATGATTCATATTGATGTGAAAGTAAACCTGTGCTCTGTAATTAAAGCCCGCTGTCTTCCTACCCTATTTTACTTCAAATCATATTATCCATTTACCTTCCATTAAATGCAGGAGGATTCTAAATACGTGAAATATTAAATATCGCTATACACGAGGTATCAATTCATTTAGTTAAACTGATGGTACCAGAAGTATCGGCGGTTATCAGCAGTTGTAAACCATTTATGACAGCGGAGGCCATACAATTGATGTTTTCACTATACTTAATTCTTTCAGCTGATTTGCCTTCATTACTGCTGGTCTTCTTTAGCAGCAAGTAGCTCAAGCTGGCAGTAGCCTGAACTGTCACTAAATCATTTGTGCTCTTCGGTTCCCTTAAAATCCTCGAGGAATTTAACTTTCTCATATTCACCATGACAAGCTTATTACTAGAGCCATTTGCGACAACAGCGTATTCTCCCGTGACAAATATGCTGTTTACCGTTATTGCATTTAAGAATCTTAATTTATCTAACTGTTTTTGCACAGGTAGGAATGTCCCGATTGAAGGTTGCTCATCAGAATGGATGACTGCTGTGCGACATTTCAGCTTGGCGTAATCCCAGACAGTGAAAAGAGCAGACGAAAGGCCGCCAACCACTATTACTGTGTCTTTACCCATAACACCGCATTCGCTGAGATGAGTAATGGGGTGATGGTCACCGAATGCCCAGCTCTTAATCAAAAGATGAAACCTCAAATCCCATAAATCAATGATACCTTTTGTGGTACCAAGTATTAGAACTGAACCGGACTCTCCTGCGGCAAAGCTTGCGACCGCCCCATGTGAAACGGGATTAGATATTTTCTTGATACACTTCATGGTTCTAATATCCAAAATGAGTATTTGTGAGGTATTTGTTAGCGCAATCAGTTGCGATATGTCATCTGTAATGACTGCTTTGATAGTTGTCGCATATACCTCCCTCTCTTCAGTCTGGTCAATTTTGAATTTTCTGATTGTTTGAAATCTAGCAAACTTTCTCTGTGATTCTTTTATCTGGTAAAGGACCCTCAGAACGACTATGAGACCATCTTTCGTAGATATGCAAAATGAATCGTAACCAGTCAATGCGATTATATTAGTTATTGGAGAAGCCAAGTCGTGAGTCAACGATGAAGTATAAAGCTCACCGGATATTATCTTCGTCAAATCCCACAATTTGATTACACCTTGATCAGAGCCACTAATCAAATATGGGTTAACGCCACTGGAGGTGGCCAAGGCAGTAATGGAAAGTTGCCTGCCTTCTGTGAGATTAGTAACAAGCTTTCCTTTCACTTGGTCGAGAGTTTCATGCGGTATTGTATCGCTGATAAGAGACCCGAAGTTTTTGTATTCTCTCAATGATGGAAGTATTTTCAAGTTATGCAAATAATCTTTGATCGTTCCAACGTTACCCTCATAGCTATCATGAATTGTGTATTCCTGTTCATCGACATCATGCTCCAGTGTATCATACGGCACATCTCGCTTTTGCGGTTTGAACTCCAGCTGAACGTATACGTTTTCTAGATTGGATGTCGTTGTTGCCGCTGCTTTTGTTGTGAACATTAAAGATCCGTTCATATCTTTCACCGTAGGCAAGTCACAATGTATGTCCTGTTGCAGTTTAGGTTTATTTACAGCCCCTTCCGTTACAGTCATTGTGGCTGTTTCGTCATCTTCTGCAAACTTTACATCAAAGAAGATAGTTCTAGGCATTAATTGCGGGACGGCCAAGTTGAGCCGATCATACCTACTGGAATTCCTCGTTTTTTCATTTTCCAGAACACTAGTCTTACGCGATATCAATTTTGCTGCCCTCAGGATATAGCCGCGAAGAACGGCCAACTTCCAAAAATCACTTTCAGTCAAACCAATCGATTTAAATTTATCTACCCAATTCTTATCTTCGGTTGTAAGGGGAATCTCACTGTTATCGAAGGACCTGACAACAGATTTGGATGCCTTCATGATGTTGAAGCCATAGTTTCTTTGAGAATAATCTTTAGTGATGAAAGATGTATTGTCATTTCCAAACGCATCAACGTGATTACTCGGAACCTGTTGCCAAAAAAGTGATTTAGATGCTCTGAGCGACCAGCTGCAAAGAAAATTGTACACAGTTCTTGATACCGGAAGCTTGCAGCTGGATAGCATCAAATCATAGGTGAACTCTACGTCGAATTCGAAAAAGGGTCTTACAATAGGATAGAGAACACAATAAACCTCAGCTTTTGATAGATTAGCGGAAATCTCAACTATAATCAATAGCGAATATTGTCGTATCCAAAAATTTGGATGAAGAAGTAGGGGCCGTATTGTATTGCATATGTCATAATGAAATCGCTTTTGAATCAAACCCGTTTTGCAAAGATCTTTCAAGCTTTTAAGTACATTCACAACCACAAGTTCCTCCGAATCTGTTATTGTTTGTATCAACAAAGGCAAAATATATTGTTCAAGGGTTATCGGGCCCAGTAATATGGCAATACCAGAAATGGTTTGAATAAGCTTTATTCTTAATGATGAATCCTTGTCATTAAGATATGTTATAAGATGACTCAAAATTACATCGTTGGTCTTTTCGCGTCCAAAGAATTTACAAAGTGGTAATATATTGCCCAGCAAGGCAATCTTGACGTTGGTCTCGCTATCGGTCAGCAGTCCAACCGCTAAATCTTCCACTTGTTGGACAAGCTTTTTGATATTCCGACTAGTAACTTCAAATGCCTCCAGACCTCCATTGGGTATATCTGTCAGCTGATGAGAATTGGAGGAGTAAGAAATCTCTTGAAACCGGTTTGCCACTGTCAGAATGTCACCAAGACAATTTGCCACAATAATACGAGTATAGGAATTCACCTTGCTCTGCAGCAGTAAACGTTTCAACCGAGGTAAAAGATAGTCAACAAAGATGTATTCATTTATGGGGTTTACCTTCTTGATGGTATTCAAAACCTGTGTTAATGCCTGTACGGCCAGCGCTTGGACATTAGGATACTCGTCCTCAAAGCAGGATACCAGGTATGGTATTACTCTATCAATCTTATTTTCATCTGATACAAATTGAGAAAGGGCAATAAGCATTTCAAGACATCTTAATTTAGTGATGCTGGACACAATGTTTCGCAACCCATGGGAAATGTATGATATGAATAGCAAAGCGCACTCATCTTTAACTGGCTGACAATTTGAGTCAATGAAACGTGCATTTAGTACTCCAGTTTCTGCTAGTTTTACTCCCCGTGAGAAAAACCAATCGAATTCTTGATTCACCACAAACTTCCGATCTAATGAACCAGTGTAACCCATATACTCACAAATCATCTTGAAGTCTGTGTATATCTTTGCACAGCAACCATCTACAACATTCATTTGATTCTCAAGAGTTGTATGTGTACAAACTGCGCCTGTACTAGGCGTACTTGTGCTCATTGTGGCTAATGTTCTGAAGTATTCATAGGTGAAAGTATAAAAATATTCAGGGAAATATTTTCCTCTGTATTTTTCCATAATCTCTCTGCTGGATAATCGTTTATTGGGATTCAATTGAATCATGTCCATTATTAAGCTTTTAAGTTCCTTTGACTTTATCTCCTCGCTAAAAAATCCTTCAACGACGTAGTCTTTATTCTTGTACTTGAAGAGTTGAGAAAGGTTAAAGAGAGGCCTCCCTTCGGCATTAAGTTCCGCAATGCAGCATCCCATACTGAATATATCCATAGCTTTGGTCACTGGTCCCTGTGATTTATTTGTACTTTCATGAAGTTTAGAATCAAATCTTTCTGGTGCCAAATAGCATGTTCTTCTCTTAGACGTATCAAAATAAAAGGAAAACTCTCCTGGGTTATCTTCCGGAAGATAAGTTGGCTTAATTGACGATGAAAAATCTGCTAATAAAAGCCAGTTCCAACTTGTCACCAATATATTTTCGGTTTTAATATCTCCATGTGTTATGTCTGCTTGATGAATATCATCAAGGGCCTGAAGAAGCTGGAAGGTCAAAAATTTGAGCTCTACGTCGAGTAAATAAGGCCGTGAACTAAGCCTATCATAAAGGTTACTTTTCAGATGTTGTCGTATCAGGTAACCTGCTCTGTTTGATTCTACCACTTTGCTGAAGTTTAGGGCAGTTGGTAAGGGCGCCAAGCGCAATGCCTCCCTCATGATTGATTGCTGAATATCTTTCAAATCATAGTTCTCCATAGGTTTTATAAACACTTTGATAATGACCTCGCCATTGGGATCCAATCCTTTACATGTTTTCAAAAACATAGATGAATTCAGCTGCGAAACATAATGCACTTCATTAAGGACATCGATATAAGAGAAAATAGCAATAGAAGGGGCTGTTCGGGCTGATAAGGACAATTGTGCTCCCATCCTGTGCTGCGATGAATGGTATTTAATACCGTTTCTTACTTTTAAACTAAGAGGTTTGCAGATAAATGCGCTTCCTTAAATTTTTGTAGACGATTTGTCGGTAAACAAAAATCCATTAATTAAATTAATTATAGGAAGGTAAATAAATCTAATTATGAAATGAGAACCAGCTCATACGTACATTTTCCCAAGAGGAGTTGTTGGAACATATTTAGAACATCCTTGTTCTGCGGGGTGGCAGAATGCACGATCTTCTTTGAAGATCAAGACTTCACTCATTAGGAATTCTCTCAACCGTGGCATCGAGTTTAACCTAGTTTCATATGAAAAGTCAAAGGGTCCGAGAGGACAGGAGGGCTCATCCTCAGCACATTTCACTTCAACTAGAAATGGATGGCTTAATGCTTGCTCTACTGTCAATCTTTCATTCATGTCCCAGAGTAAGATTTTGTCAATCAAGTCGAGGGCATCCTCCGAAGCAAATGGATAGAGCAACTTCCACTCAATACCCTGATTAGAATAAATGGAATCATTGCAAATATTCCAAGCTCTCAAAGAACCATAGCTAACAAGCAGTTCCTTCGGAGGATTGCCCATTACTCTCATAATCTCGTGAACCTGCTGCAGAGAATCTTTACCCATAAAAATAGGTTTTCTGCCGTAGAGTTCCGCCAAGATACAGCCGACAGACCACATATCAATTGGTTTTCCGTACTCTTTATGTGAAAGTATCAATTCGGGTGCTCTGTACCAACGGGTAGCGACGTAGTTTGTTATATCCTGCCTGGCAACATGCGAGGCAAAGAATTGTGAGGCCAGACCTCTTGCTAGACCGAAGTCGCAAATTTTCAAGCACCCGTTCAATGTACAAAGAATGTTGCCTGGTTTCAGATCGCGGTGAATGACTTCAGCACTATGAATGAATTTTAAACCACACAGAATCTGGTAAAAAAAATGCTTTATATGAAATTCAGATAACTGAACTGAGGAATGAATGACTTTTGCCAAATCATAATCGATCAATTCCTGGTAACAATATAATCCATCGTATGGCTTTTCTGGAACAAACTCTAAGTCAATCAGGCTTACGATATTTTTGTGACCCTTGAAATAACTCATAAATTTCAACTCTCTAATGGCTCTTTTCAAAAGAACCTCACGATAAAAAATGTTTGTAATCTTCTTAACTGCAATAGAGTAAGGGTTTTCCGGATCAAACTTGTCTCTAACGGAACAAACTGTTCCGTATGAGCCTTTCCCCAAAATATGTGTTACTTCATATCTACATGGCAAAGAAAACTTCGCTGGCTCATAAATGGTTCTTGGAGATGATACACCTTCACTGAACTTTTTTTTTTCCAGATGGGAATGCATAATATCTTTAATCCGGTCCGAGCTTGGTTTATATCTGTAGTACTTCCAATCTTGCTGCCGATCCTTCTTTTGGCGGTTTAGAGCCTCTTCTTTATTATTCAATACCTTCGATAAATCCATTTTCAACAATTCAATCCTGTTCAGTTACTTTACTCTTCTGATTTTTCGAAAGAGAGTCTAGTAAATATGAATGCTCATCCATACGTCTATAATCTATGAGTACATATATGTCTGTACGTATATTTATGTATAAATCTTTTTTCGTTTTATTTCATTTTGTGTCGCTGTTGCCAAATGTGACGTAAAAAGGAAAAATTGAAGGCTAAAACTGGCGCTCTATATTTGGAAGAATGAATGATCTAACTCTTCCAAAGGTTTAGTTTCATGAAATCCACACTGTTCGGTCAGTAATTTCATGTTTTTTTCAGCGATTTTTGCCACTTCTTCATTGTAAAGTCCGCAAGATTCAAGAGCAACACTTGGGCTAATGGTCTTTCTGCCATCTTTCAAAACATATTTTGTTAGAGAAAGGGAGCACAAAACTTTGCCATTATGCTTGGTAAATCTACTCATGACGTAGATCCATTTTTGATCCCAGCACAAAATGACAGATGTCACACTGTACCTCTCAAAAGGCTTGATCTCTTTTAGAAAATTTGTGAAAACATTGGCAACAGGAATATATGGCCACCGTTTTGAGTTTAAAAGTAATTTCTGGAAGATTTTTCCCATCAATTCACCTCTAGAGATATCCAATTCTTCAAAATAAGTACTATTATTTTTGTGGAAATAAAAGTCACATTCAAAGGGCGAGGCATAAGTGTCTGTATTTGTATTAGCGAAACAGCCGTATTTGTTGTTAGCTAATTTCCGAATGATTTTACTATCTTTGGCACCTGTAAACCATGGGATAAAAATCAATGGAAATATATGCCAATAGAACCTTATAAAGTAGGCACCAGGCAACGACTTGTACGATGAGAATAAATACAAATAAAACAGCCACTTAAAGACATTACCAACAGCCATATTCAATTGATCTTCTTACGGGTCTTAAGAAGTGTTCCAACGTTCAAAAAATAGGAGAGAGTTGGTTGCCTTCTTTAGCTATTGTTCTCAACAGGTCAGTTCGATTTCCAAACGTGCCACATGACATAGAGAAATCTCGAAAAGAACTGTGTATGTCAAATTAAGGAAAAATGTGGTTGTTAAGCATTTCAATGAAGGAGTTGAAATTAAAGAGGGCTAAACTATCCTACTATGACCTCTGACGATGTATTGAGTGTTAGTGATGAGCACAAATATATTAGTACTTTTTGTAGGCATGTAATAAAAGAGAAAAGTGGGAACTATCCTGTTTTAAAGAGATCATTGGATGGTACCATTGTGTATCAAGATGCAGCTGGAGTCACCAGTAATAGAGGCAACAAGCTTTTGCAGAAGAGTGAACTAGTGAGTAGGGAAGTCATCAATAGTTCGAAACCTATCAATGAAGACTTCGTGTATTATAACGGTTCCGAGCACAAACTTCTACAGAGAAAAAGGATAAGGTTCACACCTCCAGAGACAGAGTGGGAAATGGCTGACGAAACGGGGTACGATGCTGAAAACGTTGACAACAATGAAGAAGAGTTATCTCGGCTGGTAGATGTGAAGAAGGTGCTACTGCCGATTTCATCCTTGGCTGATGTGTCCAAGCGTAGTCCGATAGCTAGAGTTTTTGAAAATAACGTGCTGAGAAATTTGGCTTTGCAGTCTATTTTGATGATTGAAAAGGAGCAATACTCAGTCATTAAATATTCAAAATTTCTCGAAGTATTTTTAGGTGATAACCCTAAGCCGCTGTATGAGCCGGATCTTCATCTACCAGCTTATGATCATAATCTAACCCTACCCGATGAGGAAGACACCAATGATGCAGAAGAGAAAGAGAAAGAAACTGCCAAAGACCAGCCAGATTTACAAAATGAAGACCCATTCTTCGCGCTTCCGAAAATTTCAGCTAGTGATACCATGCTCCAACTGTTGCCGGAGATGGATTCGGTGCAGGTTTCAGAGGAAGCAGAAACTGCTAGGCAGCTTGCTCAAATTGCATTGCAAAGAAATCAAGAGTATATAAGGAACTTGCGAAAAATAAGAAACGTTTTAGTAAAAGCTAACAGAATGAAGGAAAGGATTCAAGCGTGGAGTCGAGAGTACGTTGGTATGCAGGAAGATGATGTCATAGTACCGAATGCTTTGAGAGTTGTTAAACGAGGTCTTATCAGTGCCACTACTAACAGATCTATGAGTGGTCGTAAAGTCGATGCAGGTGAAGAGTTAAATGAGGAGAATGAAATAGACGATGTGAATGAAGCAAATGAATAGGGAAAATCAAAATTATGAACTTATAATGTTATTAGTTAACTGATATTGCTATTCTATTATATACATTTGAGGTTAATACTACAATGGATAAATAAGGTCAGACTTTTGCTACCAATTATTAGCAGAATAATCCAAGACTTTGATCATGTTATCAGTCTTTCCACTTTGTATTTTTTTATTTTCATTGAGAAGAGGGGCTATGATATGTTGCGCGCAATTATCAAACAAATTTGTTATTACATTTTTCAACGCTTCCCCCGTTTGTTTAAAATCAGGATAGGCATTTATTTCAAGCAGCTTCACTTCGAGGCCTGAATCGACTAGAAAATCTACACCGAACGTCTCAAATGCATTTGGTAATGGTTGAAAACCAAAACTATCAACTTTGACAGCGGCTAAAAATACGTCATGTGCAATTTCGTATATTTGTTTTTTAATGACTTTTTTATCGTCAACGCTCATATCCTTCAACTGATCAAACTCTAAAACAGATATATTTTTTTGCTCTTTATCAGATTGCAGACATGTATTGGTCAAATGAGATTTTAAGAAGTTAACATCGGTAGGATTATAATGGCTTTCAGCCAATTCCTCGAACGAGTTTGGGGCAAAAAGTGCTAACATTCTATCATATACGTACACTTCCAGACACCCCTTACAACTGACATAAACCCTCAAATGAAATTTTCTATTGTCCATAGATGGTAGAAGTAACGGTGTATTCAAGTATTCCTGAACAATGAAATGTCGCAACTGTGAGATGATGATTTTGTTCTCATCTCTCTTTACATCATATTCCTCCTCGTCGTCGGTAGCATCTTCATCAAATGAGTCGAATATTTCTTGTAAATCCTGAATACTTTTGAATATTCTTATTCCTTGACCTTTATCACTCATACTAGGCTTGACTATCCACCACTTTTCATTTTTCTCTAACTCTTGTCTTAATTCCCAATTTTCGTCAAGCGAGTCATCTAGGAATTCCGCATAGTCCAAATCGAATGAAAAGGTCTCAGGGAAGGCTTTGGAAAGAATCGAGTTCGGATTTTTCACTACAAAGGCACGAATTGTTTGTGCTAGATAATGCTTTCTTATCAGTGATTTGCGGTAGATATAGGAATTTGCAAAGTAATGGTCCACATCAGAGGAAAGTTTTTCCATATCTAATTGTTCGTAGTCACCATAATGAAATATTCTTCCTTTGAAATTTGGCAAAGACGGCAGATTGCTAAGAATATCGTAATCAGGCAAGTATTTCAGAATAGCCTTTCTCAAAGGCGTATAAACATACTCCTTTGGATCTATTGAGATAACAACCTTATTAGGTGACAAATCTTTCCTGGACAGCAATAACTCGCCAACAAGGTTTTCAACATTTTTAAAGGTTGCTCGCAATGGCGTCACACTGATCATTTTCTTTTCAATAATATTTTTATCTACATTAGAGCTGGAGCTTTCGTGGTAATGATGCGAATTAGTATGGTGTTTGAAGTTTGGAGCCCAATCGAAAGTTATCGTTTGATACTCATTTCCATCTTCGATTTCATTCCCATTTTCTCCGGAGTCGGAACCTATTTTAGGCCCATTGAAAATTGCGTTCCATCTATTATCCCAAAGGATAGTATAATGTGCCTTAGTACTAGCATCTAGTTCACTCGATAAAGGCACATTAATACTGTAAAAATCAGTGTTATCGTTCCAATGGTGGTACAAATGGTCAATGATCTCAAGCGACCGAACGGCAGCGACTTGCAAGATCTTTTGATCCACATTTTTCTCCCCATTAAAGTACGCCCAGGATAACGCAATCGATCTAGTGCTACCTGCGATGACGGATTCCATCGCTGCACCAACAGTCCCGCTAGAAGTAATATAAGCCGCCGAAGTATTCCTTCCAACGTTGGGGCCACTAATCACGAGATCAAACGGTTCGCGAGAAAGATGGTACAGTCCAATATTAGAACACGACGCCGGGGTACCATCTATAAGTATCCACTCGATGTCGTCAGATGACACATCGGGGTTCATAATGTTGCGAGGTAATGTAGAGCCCTCACGAAAAACCTGTGGCTGAATAAAGGGCCCGATAAAGGAGTTGTCGTTTGAGTTCAGCCTCGAATATAAAAATTGTGCCGTCAACTTTTTGCCAGCAAAATGAGCTTTCCCGATCCACGATTTTTGCACATGAGGAACACAGATTGTCAAGTCCCAATGTGGGTAGTCCTGTTTCAACTGCTGCACGAAGGGCCTGATATAAGCAGAAAACTCATCATTGAGCGGCCCATCATCGTTGGTCAACAGCACACGCATTCCGCCCAGCGCTTCAAGGTCTCCTGCCAAGTGAACGAGAGCATCGCAATCCTTCTGATTTGCAAAAATACTTTATGTACGCACAGAGCCCCGGCCGATGGCGAGAAAAGACCCGCTGTGGCGAAAAACGATAATGAAAAAAAACACCACCATCAACTCTCCACAAGCGAAAGAAAAGGTAGATCGGCGAGCAGAGCACCGCCGCTAGAAAAAACCACCATGTCCTTATTTGTCAACCCATTTGCATCCCAAGAAGTGAGCCAGGAAAAGCTAGACGTTGCTGAGGTTCAATTCGACGCCATGAACTCAACCTTCAACAACATTTTGTTCAGCTGTCTGGAGAAATGCATACCGCACGACCACTATAGCGAGAGTGAACTAAATAAGGGCGAGATGTCGTGCGTGGACAGATGCGTTGCCAAAATCCACTACAGCAACAGACTAATTGGAGCTTATGTACAAGCCAAGGGCTTTGCCCCCGACACACACTTGCCACATTACAAGCCTTTCAAGACAAGCACAGCGGACACCGGCATGCAAAAATAGGTCAATTAGCTGACTGCCACGCATCTCTGCAGGCGACATCAGCGCAACAGCATCAACTTCACGAAACCATACCAGATATAAATGTAAATATTAGAATAACTGACATCCGGGCCTGTTCCGAACGTGCAGAACGATATACCGTGCGGAGCGATCATTATCTTCCGTTACCCGCCGCGCTCTCGCTTTCGCACTGTCCGGAGGCGCGCGGTGAATGGGTGCCCCTCCGGACACCTCGTTCGGGACGACCGCCCCTTTTTTGTTTTCTTTTTGTACCTTCCCCTTTTTCGCTTCCACTTTTCTCGCTGCATTTGTCCACCCTCGCAGCAACGAAAAAGTTTTCACCACCAGAAAACACTGCCGGTGCAGTTAAATATTGCGTACTTTGTAGCCTATAAAAACAATTTTCCTCATAATTAAGCATTTCTACATAGTAAAAAACTGTGTGGTACCATACAAACTCGATTTTCATCAGCATACAAAACCAAATTCGGATAACACTTAAATTGTAAGTCGACAGCACTACTAATAAAAAAAACAAATTAACAAAACTCAACAACAGGACAAGAGCAACACAACAAATAAAACTACAATCGCATGAACGCAGACGCAGTAGCAGCGAGATACAGGGGATAGATGTTTAGGTAGCAAGCAGTGGTCGGAGACACGTCAGCGGTAAGGTACCTGGCGCTCTCATGGTGCGTTGCAATGGCGGCGGCGTTCAGATACATTTTGCAACGCTGCTTGTGATTGACGAATGTGCGGTGATCAGCTCGAACCTATATGGTTTTACACCCCCATCCTCGCCCCTCATGGTATGTGGCCTCTTTTTCTGGCCTTTTCTGTCGTTGGGGCTAGTCGCTTTTGTTTTTCTGGCGCGCGACACGAAATGGAGTGAACGCGCAGCGAGGTGCGCGGCGTGCCGGGCAACTGCCAAAGGATCGATCCGTTTCGCGTATGGGAAGTGATATAAACAAGGTAGAGTGGGTTGTTTCCGTTGTGGTTGTTTCTGGCTGTGGTTGTTTTTGTTCTTGCGTTGGAGGATCCTGGTGGCCAACTCATTTACTAACTGTGTCGTAATAGAAATTGGTAACAATGTCAGCTCCAAGGGAAACGAAAAAGAGAACTACCAGAAGAAAGAAGGATCCAAATGCGCCAAAGAGGGCGCTGTCGGCTTATATGTTCTTTGCCAACGAAAACAGAGACATTGTGCGTGCTGAGAACCCGGACGTGACCTTCGGTCAAGTGGGCAGAATCCTAGGTGAAAGATGGAAGGCGTTGACTCCAGATGAGAAGACGCCTTACGAGGCCAAGGCAGAGGCAGACAAGAAGAGGTACGAGTCTGAAAAAGAGCTGTACAATGCTACTCGCGCTTGATGTTGTCTGCCTCCACCAGGTCTGAATCTTTGGGTATACTATTTTACTCTCGTTTACTATTATATTATATTTTTACTCTTTCTCTGTCGTTGTGAGCTGTGTATCGCAGCCGAGCAGGGTGGGAAAAAGTATCTTTCTCTAGGTCTCAATTCTGTATTATTAGCTTATTTTTCTAAAACCACATCTTTATCGCTAGCCGTGAGCAGCCAGCTCAGTATCTGTGCGCCCGAGAGAGCTGCGTTACCGTTGCTGACGCGTAGACGCGTAAACGCGTTTCTGTTTTTTTTTTTTTCAGGACAGAGTATATAAGTTCTTCATAGTGTTGCGAAGGTCAAAGGCCCTTCCGTAGGATCCGATTCTGCTCACATCTGGATTTGTACCAGCGTTAACAGCAGTTCTTGATCCAGTGTATATAATGTTAGAGGCCAAATTTGAAGAAGCATCCCTTTTTAAAAGAATCATCGACGGGTTCAAGGACTGTGTTCAGCTCGTGAATTTCCAGTGCAAGGAAGATGGTATAATTGCGCAAGCGGTAGACGACTCTCGTGTTTTGTTGGTCTCTCTGGAGATTGGCATTGAAGCCTTCCAGGACTACAGATGCGATCATCCGGTTACTTTGGGTGTTGATTTGACTTCGTTGAGCAAAATTCTACGTTGTGGTAACAACTCAGATACGTTGACGCTAATCGCGGATGATACACCCGACTCTGTCTTATTACTGTTCGAAGACACAAAGAAAGACCGTATAGCAGAGTACTCTTTGAAACTCATGGATATTGACGCTGACTTTTTGAAGATCGAGGAATTAGCTTACGAATCAACTTTAATGATGCCATCCCCAGAATTCACCAAGATCGTGCGTGATCTCAGTCAATTGAGTGACTCTTTGAACATAATGGTCACCAAGGAGACAATTAAATTCGTCGCGGACGGTGATATTGGGTCAGGCTCCGTCATTTTGAAGCCATTTGTAAACATGGATAAACCAGAGGAAAGCATCAAGTTGGACATGGAGCAGCCTGTTGATTTGACTTTTGGTGCTAAATACTTGCTCGATATCGTGAAGGGATCCGCTCTATCTGACAAGGTAGGTATAAGATTATCAAGTGAGGCGCCAGCTCTGTTCCAATTCGACTTGAAAAGCGGTTATTTGCAATTCTTCTTGGCTCCAAAGTTTAATGACGAGGAATGAATTATCATCCTAAAATTTCGATTCATATATACAAAAAAACTGTAAATTAAATAATCTCTCATATCCAAGCTTTTTCATTAATTCATTAGTCCACATTTTCCTCCAAAAACGTTGTTCTCACACAGCTTTTCGCCGTTAGCGGTAGTATCAGTTTGAACGCATCACCTTCATTCAGATAATAGCGAAACATTCGCTTCATCCTCAAGAACCCCATACCTTCGTATAGGTTCAATGCAACATTGTTGCTAACTTCTGTTTCTAACATTATCTCATCGCATCCCTCTTTTTGCATTTTTTTAATTGCCTTTTTAACCAACGTCTTGGCGATTCCACGTCCACGGTATTTACTTTCAACTGCCAACATCCCAATATATCCTCTCATTCTTCGGTTTCTATGTGACTCTTGCTTACATATAACACATCCAATTGGCTCATCGGATTTTTCACTATCATCATCAAATGCAAGATATGCTAGTTCAGGCCATCGATTTAAGAAAAATCTATATACGTATATTGAATACGGTTCTGACAGATCAGCATCTATCAGTCTCTTGAGATGTTCAAAGTGAAGCAAATTTCCCAAATCCAATGGTCTATAACTAATCATGAGGTATAAATTTGCCTGTGTTTTCCCTTAATTTTACATATTCTTGAGTTTCATTTTTGACTTTTTTCATTTGGTTTCCAGTTCCTTTTAAATTTGAGTCTTTAAAGATGCAGCGCTGTAAGTAAGCGATAGGGTAAGGCTTAAACAAGGCCAGCATTTGACAAAAAACTCGACCGCCCCGGAAACCCTTTTATTGCATATAGTCTCATTAGCTTCTGCAAAATAACTGTCTACAGCCGAATGACTATTTAATTAGATTGGTCTTCGATAGTGGACGTAGAAATCACACAAAAATGTCAAATGATGCCCACATAATCAACGCTATCACCGGTGAGTCCGTGTCAACAGATCTTAAGTTCTTCATGTCATTAGATGACTTTAAACGCTTTATTATTCAGAAATGGAATATTCCTTGGGATCAGCTGCTTATTCTTTTACCTTTCGGAAATAAACTGAAAGCTTCTAGCTTCAAGGATTGTTTGAGCAATACCGCCATCGGTGCTAATGAATTTTACGTATATGATAGGCGGTTATTTTCTGTGATTAATGAACCTGTATATCCACAGCACGATATGAGTAGTAATCCGGAGCTGGCTGAAAAAGTTGAGTCTCTTTTGCATCTATTAACACGCGATATTCAGTCTAAGAACGAGTGCACATTATTTAAGCCAATAAGCTCTCCATTAGAAGATGTAGACCTAAAATTGGAAAATCTAAGCCATAGAACTATAATAAGCCTTTTGACTACAAATTTAGGTTGGTTAAGCGCCTTGGAAATTGACGTACATTATTTCCGTAAGATGATTCAAGAATATTTATCGCAAACATCCTCAATTTTCAAATGCTTAAGTATTTGTGAACAGTATCTCAAGCTTTACTGTTACGACGTTGAAAAACTATATAACTCCAATGTTCAATTTCTCAATCAGCTGGCAGACGACACGTCGTCAAAAAAATGGAAGGATTGTTATAATAATACTCTTCTTAGACTGGATGGATTAAATGGAACTCTAGAGCAGTACGTTCATCGGGAAATGCTGGAGGAAAATGAAATGAAGCTAATACTATTGGATCAAACTATTGATAACAAATTAAAAAAAATAAGACAGGAGCTTGATTTCAATGCTGAATTAAGGAATAAGGTAACAAAAAGTGTCGAATCCATCCAAAAGGAATTTGCTCCCGGAAGTATAAAAGACCGCTTTGAAAAAGTAATGCTTGATAAGTTTGATGAGCTAGTTCAAGATACAAGAAGTACCAGTCGTGCAATCCTGGAACAAGATTTTGCAGAAACACAAAATTCGGATTTAGAAAATGCTCAGCAGTACCTAGAGAGTATCAAAAATGGTGTCGCACGTAAACTATTGACAATTGCAAATGCGGTGTATGCACAGATTGAACTTGTCCTAGAGCAAAGAGGCTCACTTCAGAAAAGGGCAATAATTACATTAGGTGAGATCGCTTTTGTTCAGATGGAAACTCTAGGGATCAAGAAAATTTTACTTGATGATTGTAATAAGGAGCTGGATGTATATCAAAAGTTAGAATTAGAGCTTTCACAAGTCGAGAGTTTACCCTTCATTTATGGGCTCTACCTGATAGAGTGCTACCGACGGCAAATATGGTGCACTCTCGTTACTAAAAGTATAATCAAGTGCTCAAAGGAGCTGAAGGATGTTCTTGAAAAGGAAAAGATATCTCGAAGTCGATGGATAGAGAAATTCGGTTCGGTTGCTTCTATTTTCTCTAATAGTCTTGACGATCTCTCTGACTTGCACCAGCTAGCTAAATCATTCGATGAAACATCGTATTTCCAAACTACATCTCAAGAATACTCCACATCATCAGAGGACACAAAACAATTTACACTTCAGGTCATTGAGAAATATATGAAGCAAATGAAAGAGCTTAACGTATCTACGGAGATTACAGATATTTTATGGCAAAATTTTTATGAGGCAAATAGCCTCAGTCTCGAATTATACATGAATGATAAGGAACCATCAGATTCGCCCAGAACCATGACTGCGGGGCATCAAATCAATGGTTATAGGGCCCGGATAAAAAAGCTAGAATCACTTCTTCATGACGTAAAGTACTCTGACCCCAGCCGTTGGCCTTCTGGAATACTGAATTCCAATTATATGCAACCTTTTCACAACAGCATTACAACGATAGGCGCAAGAGCCAAATTATGTGACTCTAATAACAGTTATAATGTAATGGAAATGCAGTTAAAGATTAAGAATTTGCAAGAGCTGGCATATCAGTCCAATAAAACTAATGATACGAAAGATTTGCAATTATCTGCTGTAAACGCAAAAGTTGCAGATTTAGAAATAGAAAACGCTGCTTTTAAAGAGAATTTATCTCACTTGAAGAAAGAGTTGGCAAGACTCGCCGTGGTAGAGGAGGAAAAACAGAGCTATATTTTGCTTCAGCAAAAGAGTTTCAAAAGTGATATTCAAAGTGTAATAAAGGAAAATACTAGTCTGGTAGGAGAACTTACCTCAATAAGTGAAAACTTCAGAAATGTTCAAGACGAAAGAGATAATTTACTACTGGAGTTCAGGAGGCTCAAGGAGAAATCTGTCAAGCAAATGGATGCTTTTACCTCTGAAGGCGATAAGCTTACCGAACGTAATAAACAACTTGAAAATAGTATGGCTGGCCTCCGAAAGACCAATGAAGAATTAGCGTCCAAAAATACAAAGGCAGTTTACGTCGACGAAGCCACACAAACCGTGGAAGAGCCAATAGAACAATCTTCTTTGATAAGTAATTCGCATGATATGAAAGATCTCTTAAAAAGAATTGAAGCCAGAACTTTTGAAGTTTTCAAGTCTGATGTTTTCATTCTGGAAAATATTGGATTACTGCTTGCTTTTGACGAAGAAGGTTTTATAAAGATAAAGAGAGTAAAAGGACTAAAAAAGGATCAAAACGCCAGCATACTAGATGAGAGTACACAAATCCCAGAAAATGATACAGTGCTGAAGAGCTCTGTATTTCGTGGCATTAAACAGCTTTACAACGAGTTACAAATTAAGCCAGAATCGGATAAGCATAATGATTTTCTTTTCCGCTTGAATAAGGTGTATGACGATAAATTATTTGAAAATGCTGTAATTGGACGTTTCAAAGATATTGAATTCCTAGCGAAAAAACTTACGAAAGAAAATAAAAGAAAGAAGGGTCTGCTGGAGACTTATCAAAAAGAACGATTGGCTCTCAATAACTTTCAAGTTGGAGATCTTGCTTTGTTTTTACCAACAAGGGAAACAATATCTTCCTGCGAGTCCTCGGAGTCTTCTTTGATTTCCTCTTTCTCATCAGTAGACCTTTCGACCCCTCCACCTTTAGATGCGTCTATTGCGGTTGCTTCGTCTGGCGGAAGAAAAGAGAAAAGTGCCAAAGCAAGAAGGAATCCACCATGGGCTGCATTCACCGCCTTTGAAGATAATACGAGGTATTTCCTCAAGGATGAGAATGGATTAACAAAGGGCAGAGAGTGGTTTGTGGGACGAATTTTGAATTTAGAGAGTAATGTTGTTGATAGACAAAATTACAATCCATACAAGCTTCCTCAGGGGACCGTATGGTTTCATTTAAGTGCAACTATGATATCACTTTCAGGCTGAAAGACCATTACTCTGTATTTATAGGTTTCTGGCTTTTCGTTTTTTTTCTGGTTATTTACTGTTTATGATTAATATCCTCTCAGGTTTACATATTGAACTCGCATGCCTCGAGAGTTATCCTACCATGTTTCCTGTAGATATCTGTAGTTTTTTTCCATTTGCCTCAAATAATCAGCCGCTTGCTCGTCCTCTTCAAAATTTCCCCATTTTTTCAGCATTTCAACAAAGGTCAGTCTAACCTGAATGGGCATTTTACCGGACGAGCCGCATATGAAAATTAGTGCTTCATTGTTCAGAATTTTCCTGGTCATTTCCTCGCCAAATTTCCATAAATTATCTTGAACATATTTAATATCTGAAGAATTTTCTTTATCTCTAGAGAAGCATGTATAAAGACTTATTTTTTTATCGTTATGCCATTCTCTCAATGTGCTTTCATACAAGAAATCGTGTTCTTTATATCTATTTCCAAAAAACAGACTTATATCTTTGCAAATATTTGACCTTATTAAACACATCATTGGCGCAATCCCTACACCGGGACTGACTAAAATCATGGATTTTTTTTTCAAATTATGGTGAAAGGTGCCTTTATTCTGCACTTTGTAACGAAAAGAGTCTCCGATCGCGAGTTTACTGACGTATTCTGTACAAACACCTTTTCGAATTCTTCTTAGTATAGTTTTATATTTGACTATGGCAATGGTCAATTCTATATTTGGATCACAAGGTGCGCTAGATATTGAAAAGTAACGTGGCTTTATAATGGGAAGGTAATCCGTCATATGTTCCCATGGCAGCTTGAGCGAACCAAAGTCCTCAATCACTTCGAGTATAGATCTACGAGGCCGGTTACAATAGTCAAACAAATCCTGCATGTCTTCATCATAAGCAAATTGACGCAATTTTTCCCTTTGCTGTTCTAACTGTTCTCTCCCTCTCTCCAGTTTATCTATTTCTGTAGCAAATGTCCAAATTTTCATGAAAAAGCTGGCTCGAGGAATGCTCTCTATATCACAATGGTACTTCAGCAAGCCTCTCAAGGTTAATTTTCCAATCAGACCACCATCCATTAAGTCAGGAGGTATTCCATGATTAAATTCCAAGGGCATGTCTGCCACATTAGACCAATGTGGTTGCAAAGATAAAAATTGATTCACGGCTTCATCGCTGTTACAAGGATACATAGAGATCGTGTCACCAGGATAATATTCTTCGTGTTCTATTCCTTTGAATACAAACTGTCTCACATCTTGAAAGTGGGGTTCGGCTGTAATCCGCTTATTGTTCAACACTGTTCCAATCTTAACGTTATCATCGCCGAGAAAACGTGGAGGCTCAGTATTATGGATCATATTCTCAGTTTCATCGCTCTTTTTTAAAGAGCTAATAGGTTCAAGATATAGATCAGTGCTAATTCCTTGACGCTTAACAAGCTCGCCATTGAGCTTTCTCAAAGAAAAGGTATCGCATAAATATTTTAGTGTTTTCTTTTCGAACTCGAAGTAGACAGCCTCTATTCCTGCTCCTGTGCCTTTATTACTGCCAATTAGACACTGCTCGTCGGCCTCCAATCTAGCGAACAATTCTTTGGCACCAAGTTGATTGACGATACGCTCATGCAGTTTTTTGATAGCGTAATTGAATTTTGGGTAAGATGAGTCTCCTAAACCGAGAAAAGAGACATGCACATGACTCAAAAAGTCTTCTGGTAAGTCTTTTCTTTTCAAGAATGACCACAGGGTATTATTGCGGGTCCCATCAGAACGCTCCTGACCATTACGTGGTATTTCACCTTGACCTGTCGTTGAACATATAACAAAAAGGTATTTGCAGTTTAAAATATGGGAGGGGCTATAATTACCTATTGTGCTCAAAGTATGGGCAAAATGCAGTCTCCGAAGCTTATATGAAAGGATGCTAGCAAAATCATGAGCGTTGCCCGTCTCAGACCCATATAGAATGGCTATTCTTTTCGATGCTTTCGTCTGGGTCATGACTAAGGAAAACTTACCTGTAGCTCTTCCTAATTATTAGAAGTACAATGAGAAGAAAGAAGAAGAGTTATTAAAGCTTAAATAATCAAAGGAATTATTATGTTTGAAGATATCTGTATCTATTTGTATTGTCTCGATATTTCATAATTTCAACTTTATTACATAACTAAGGACGACAGATTCAATGCGCTCCTAGGAGGGACCCACAGAGAGAGGGACTCATAGAGAGTGTCCTGTCTTTCCAACTAATGTCTATTAATAAATTCTGAATTGTATTGAACTTTTTAAGGTGATATTTACAGGATATTAATATAGCATGCTGTACCTTATCTTAAATGCACATTGTATTTTCTGCTGAGTTCATTCCTTACCTCCTCTTGGAGGGCATTTATTTCGTTGTTAGTTAAATTTCTATCCATTGATTGATAGTTGATCCGATAGCAGAGTGACTTTTTCCCCGATTTTGGATGTACAAATTCATCGACAAGTTTTACACTTTCAACCAGGTCACCGGCGGCATTCCTTACAATTTCCATAAGATCGTTCTCATGGATCTTTTCTACATTTTCAGTTTGTGGTAACCAAAATGCCACATCTCTCATGGTACTTGGATATTTTGAATATGGCTTAAATGTGTTGATTATACCCTTTTGGAATTGTTTTTGAAAACGCTCATCTTGGGTCCAAAATAGTCTTATATCTGGAATTTCAAACAGCAGCATAGCAATTCGGTCTAATCCCAATCCAAAGGCCCATGAAATCGTGCTATCCGGCGCGTAACCAGCTTTTTTGAGTACATCTTCCTGCACAAGACCACACCCGCACAGCTCTAGCCATTCACCTTGCCACCATACTTCAATTTCCCAAGAGGGAGCAGTCCAGGGGAAGTACGCCTTTATCCAACGTACTTGCAATTCTGTCGGAATTTCAGAAGCATCTTTGTTAGTTTTTCGCAAACTTTCCAATTTCCTATGAAAGACGTCGGATATTACTAGCTCAATCGACCTTTTCAAGTGTTTGGAGCATAAATCGACTTCGAGATCCGTCATGTAATTTTGCTTCGGATTACCATCCAGGGAAGTATCATCTTCTACAACTACTTTTGTCTGCTGTTGATGTAATTGCTGCTCGAGTTTCTTGAGGTCTTCTCTCATCTTAGTGATGTGCCCCGGTTCCACATTAGAAGTATAAGCGGTGTTGTCACGATTCCAAATACGGCATCCTTCCATTTGATGGAAAACAGGATAGTGGGTCCTATCTATTTCGTCTCTTCTGTACACGTCTGCTGATATTAAAAACCCTGGTTTGTTGGTTTCACCGCTCTTTGCTTTCGCAAAGCATTCCAACTCGTGAGCAGACGTATGCGTTCGTAACAAATATTTAGAGTTCACATAATATGTATCTGATTTTGATCTTCCAGGATGATCCTTAGGAAACCCTAAAGAATCGAAATTTTCATACGTTGAGACGACTGGCTTGTATGTGTTGTAAGCCAAAAAGGCATTATCAGTAGAGTTTAGTTTATTCTCAATCGCATCGCGGAGAATGCCCACTGGGTGCCTATCTTTCAAATGCAGAGATCTTCCAGTGAGACTGATCATTGAAGGTGTGACGTTTGTGAAATTCCCATCGGGTTGGTATTTTTTTCCACCTATTTCGATTATCTTTGAACCATTGGAATATAATCGCGAACAAACCTGGCTGCACCAATACTTCAATGGTATTCTAGATGCCATATATTTATAGGTATATTTGATATGAAGCATTTTCTGGAAACCTACGTGTTTCTGCAGCTTTTTGTCCCTCTCAATTATCTTGAATGAAACTTTTGAACATGATTTCGAACAATTAAACCCATACCCGTGTCATCGCGACCTTAAATGAGATCTCAAAGCTCAACAATAGTAAGGAAGTCTACGAATAAAGGAGAAGCTTAATATAAGCAGGTGAGCGTTCTGTGCTCTCTATGTAATAAGTGAGGACAAATTTAATTGACCCATCGCGTGCTACTGTTTATTCAGCTACCTGAAACACAGCCGTCTCAGGTAAGAAGAGCTCTATAAATAAGTGCGAACCCTAAAGTTCCGTTCAACTCGTGAAAAATCAGGAGGATATCTATCAGTTATCACTCTTGGGGCATTCGCATCTTCCTGTACTTCGTTTGCAACTTATTTCTACCATCAGATCTGCCGGTTTGTTGCCATTCAAAAGTACACATCATATTGAAAGATATATTGTGGCCCAAGCCCGACAACTTTCGAATACTGGGCAACCGTTGCGAAAGTTTAAACTACCTTTCAGATTACTTGGGAGATCTAGAATGAATCAATATGACCGTGGCAATAAAAGCAGCTACATCAACCATGACAAGGATATTGTCAATGAAACTACCTTAGGTAAAAGACAGAGATTTTTTAATCTCGTGAAAAATACGAAAGATGTTTACATACCTTCAATAACGTCTACAATATCACAAAAAACTGTAGACGGTTTTAAAAGAGGAATTAATGATCGAAATGAGCCACAGCTCAATCTTCCCACGGACGTGGATATCTTATTTTATCCCACTTATTCAACAAAAGTTGGAGAGCAATTTGAGACCACAATTCGATTTAGTGCCTCGTCACCTGGAAATCCAGCCAGCAGGAAAAACAGGCTACTTTTCTCACTTTGCAAACAACTTGTTAAGCCATTTCCATTGGAAGAGCTTGATGATGCCTCTTCGGATGCCATGCCTGATGATGCGATAGGGAGTAGTGAATCCCGTTCGAACCTTAGCAGCAGAAGTACAAGTACAAGTTTAAACTCTTCCGGTCAAAATTCTACTTCGAATAGCTTGCCCCTTCATGAACTTGATAATTTAAAGGAGAGAACGCTTGGATTTTTTGCAAGAAGTGTGCCAAATTTTCCAGTTATACTCGACATACTACCAGAAGAAGGAATTTCGAATAGCCAAACTATCACAAAGACAACAGATGAAAGGGGTTATTTATATGCAAAAGTGAGAACTGATTTTCAACCGTCATCAATAAGAATAACTCTGGACACCCCAATTGATTTTCCCAAGATAATTTCCCGTGAATATCCCTGTAATTATGTTAAACCTGAAGGATATGGCATAATAAGTGATATTGATGATACAATAAAGCATACTGGGGTAACAGGAGATAAAAGATCCATGTTTCGTAATGTTTTTGTGAATAATATAGACACATGGTTGATTAGTGAGGTATCACAGTGGTATAAGACGCTTGAAGAGCATTTTGAGATTGACTTTTTTTACATATCCAACTCACCCATGCAAATTTACCCAGTTTTGCAACAATATATTACGAGAAACTTTCCGAAAGGACCTCTTTTTTTGAAACGTTACTCCGGTAATCTATTATCAAGTATCATGACATCTAGTGCCAATAGGAAAATACTGGCAATAAAACAGGTTTTCAATGATTTTCCCCATAAAAGGTTCATTTTAGTCGGGGATTCTGGAGAACAGGATTTTGAAGCCTATATCAATACAGCAATGCAACACCCCGATCAAGTAGTTGGTATTTACATTAGATGTTGCAAGAATTCAATGAGTGATATGGGATTGAGAGAAATTGAGGTCATGAGAGAACTTAACGGTATGGTTCAAGATGAGTACCTAAGTCCGATAGGAATCAAAAATCAAGAGGATACCTTCTCAGGTCGCAATTTTGGGCAAAAAATGAACTTAAAACAAACCGTTCCAACCCCACCACCTGTTCCTCCCAAAAAACCAAAATTAACAGCAGAGCAGGAAAGAACGATAAGGGATTCAAGGGCGCCCCCGATTCCGACTAGAAAACCTGTTTTATCAGCAAAGCAAGAGGAAGCAATAAAGGAGTCGCATTTATCTTCTAATGCGAGTACAGAAAACCGTACAAGCGATTCAATAAAAGCACACCCAATGCAAGAACCACAAGACGAAACAGACCCAATGGTGTACTATACACCTTCAACACAAAATGATTACGGAGCTTACAGTACTTTTTTTGATAAGAAAGCGGACAATTGGAGGAATAGAGTGCTCAATGGTATTAGAGAATTGAAGCATTTAAAAAAAAATCGTAGTATAAGACTCATGTTCTTCACGAAACCGGATGCCCCACTGAAGGACTGTTTGGAGGAGATACAGCAAAAATAAAATTCACTGTATATATGAATACAGAGATAACCTCTATTTAATGGCTTGTTCCCCATATATCAAAAGGTTAAATAAAAAGTATTTATTCAAATGACTATGCATAATTAGTTTACTCACTGATAAACAAGAATTATGCTGATGCAGTGTTGCTTTTCAAAGGCCTAATTTCAAAAGTCGGATTGCTACCATCACCATAATCCTTAATGCCGCTATCATTAGAATTTTCGACATTTTTCAAAGCTTTCGTGAATTCTGAAAGATCCCATTCCGAACCTTCATTTGGATCTTCGAAATCATTCTCATCGAACTTCTTATTTTCGACATATAGTTTCATTATCACTTCCCTACCTGATAGTTTCCTTTTAATATCATTCTGCTTTGCAACCTGAATTTTTCTTGAGATGTTTGCTGCCTTCCATTCGGCAAAATTTTGAACTGTGATTGGTGTGAGTTTCGATTTGTCCAATTTACCTCTTTCGGTCTCTATAAATTCCTCCAATGTGATCTTTGGTTGGTTTTCCAGTGCTTCTCTTTCCAATCTTTTCTGTTCTTTTGTCTTCAGCACGAATCCCTCTGGTAACGAGTGCCTATACATACATTTGTTACCTCCATTTGGACAAGTCCAAAACCAACCATATTTACCATTTTCCACAGCTTCTATGAAAAATTTGCAAACCTTGTCTGTGGTCGTCTTTGGGTTACCATGCTTCGATAGAATGACATTTCTCAATTTCTCTTCATCCCATTGATCCATAGTATCCTTTTCACGTTCCTCTCTACCATCCTGATAAAGATCCTTCTTCTCAACTTTTCTGCCAATACTCAAATCGTGTGAAAATTTACATCTTGCACCTTTATTACAGTTACCGATCTTAAACATTGCACACAGAACAGTCTTTGGATCCACGCCAGCACGTACTCTTTGGTCAGTTGGGTTGAAAAGCGCCCGTCTTTCGGCCTCTTGTGCCTCAAGTCTCTTCTTTTCTTCCAGTTTTTTACGCTTCATCTCTTCCTTCTGTGGATCAGCCTGGGCATTCACCTGTTTTATGAATTTCTGCACCTTGGTCGATCTGTTCTTGTTCTTCATACCGAACGTCTTGTCGACATTATCTTTCTTCTTTGCCAGTTGAGGCTGTTGATTCTTTTTTGGTGGCATTTGTACTGCGAAATTATAATATGGATTTCTTGATTGTACTCGCTATATACTTGCAGCAAGGTAACTCCTGGTACAAATCTGGAAATTTAGGTTTATTCATATAGCATCGACTTTATACTTATTCTGAATAATTTTTCAATTGTATGAAAAATTCTCAAAAAGAAACTCGCTTTTTACGTAAAGCTCCTGCCGTATATGTAAAGGACATGGATAGTCTTGAATCAGCAGCCTTCGATTAGCAGTCTTGCATCTATATATGAGCCTCCGAAATACAGGTTAACGACTTATGGAATCTCTCAACTTTAACTATCTTTTTGCGTCGTTTTATATGGCCTTATGTTTATCCGCTGAACTAAAAACATCTTTATATTGTTCATAAGCGAGCATAAGCATGAACGTTCAAGCCATTCCTGCCATGGTACAGGTGTCTTACATTCTGCAGTGAATTCGTTTTGAACTAGTCTTACCCCGCGGATCTGGTTGTTTTCCGATATTTTGTGATTTCCGTAGAAGGGCTTTTCGACAGCTCCAACAATTCCGCAACTACTTAAATAGTATTCTCTATCAATGGGGTGCCATTCCTCTGGACTGTGGGGCAGTCGTATCGCAATGTTTGACCTCCTCTTATTGTAAACATCTTTTATAGCTATACTCCTTTATTTACCTTCTGTTTCGTAAAATTTTGGTAACAAGCAACCCCACAAGGAACGAAAAAGGGAAGCAAACGATGAGATTTATGAAAAGAAACAGTTAAATACCACAAGAACGTAAGGCCTAATGATGTCGTCCGTCATCAGGACGGTGAAATTCCGCAGAAGCTCGAAGGTATTGGTTAAAGCATTATCGAGAAAACAAATTAGCGATGTAATTTATCGCACGTATTTTGTTGGTACGTCAAGATTGAGCGGGAGCTCAAGTGGGAATCCAAATGGGAACTCAAGCTCTTCAGATGCCACACCATCAAATAAGTACATGAGTCCTTTCAAATCACGCAGAGATCTTAAGTTTGCGTTAGTGGGTGGGAGTATGTTGGTGCTAACGTATTCATATTTCTCCTCGAAAAGCGTTTTATCGCTCGATACCGTCAAAGGGATAAGGCAATACACCACAGGTCCTGTCAAAGGACCAAATGGCAGCAGTACAGCTGCAAATGGTGGTTCTGCCTCTAGTTCAGGTGGCAATGATTCCATTACACTACTTACGGAAAGCGAGGTAAATGCGAAATTGCAAGATTTGCAAGAGAGTTATTTCGTAAATAGAGGGAAAGGTGTTTTGCGCTACGATGTTGCGCAGCTTCCGTCCAATAATCCAATCGAGGACAGCCATGTTGAACAGATAGTCACTGTACCATCTACTAATAGTGCAGATGCTGGTGTGGAAGAGGATTTATGTTTTTTCGGGATTTTCGATGGGCATAGTGGCTGCTTCACTTCAAAAAAGTTAAGTACGGACTTGGTACCCTATGTGGCCCAAAATTTAGGCAAAATCTACTCCGATAATAGCGAGGTTCTATCATCTTCAAAGCTAATCGATACCGCAATCGAAGACGCTTTTGTACAATTAGACAATGACATCGTTTATGGATCTTTGAGAAATTTATTTAAAAATCCCACAAAAGAAGCTATGGTACATTCTTTGCCTGCCATTTCTGGTTCTTGCGCGTTGCTATGCGGATTTAACAGCTATGATTCTACTATAAAAGTTGCAGTTTCTGGTGATTCCAGAGCATTGTTATGTGGCTTAGATGATACAGATAATTGGGTAGTTCAATCCCTTTCGACTGATCAAACTGGTGACAACCCAAGGGAAGTAGAAAGAATACGTTCTGAGCACCCGGGTGAAGACAATGTCATACGCAATGGTAGAGTTCTTGGCTCATTGCAACCATCGAGGGCCTTTGGAGACTATCGTTACAAAGTTAAGGAAATTGACGGAAAGTCTTTAGCAGAGCTTCCTGAGCATGTTAAAATATATTTCAGATCCAAACCTAGAGATTTTCTAACTCCACCTTATGTAACAGCTAAACCAGAAATTACTACAACAAAAATTGACCAAAAGTCGAAATTTATGGTTCTCGCTTCAGATGGATTATTTGAGCTTCTAAGTAATGAAGAAATCGCTGGTTTGATAGTTAAATGGATGGAAGTGAACATTGTTCCAAAACCTCATTCCTCCGCCCCTAACGGTAAGCTACCAAAGATCAAAGATCTCTCTTCCGATAAAGACTTATTGAGACCTGCTTTTAGATATCAATCAACCCAAAAGAGATCTGGCCCTGAGTATCTGATGGAAGACACAAATGTTGCTACCCATTTAATAAGAAATGCTTTGAGTGCCGGTGGAAGAAAGGAATACGTATCCACTCTGGTCAGTATTCCTTCGCCAATGAGTAGAAAATACCGGGACGACTTAACTGTGACCGTTGTCTTTTTTGGGGATTCTGATAATGAGCCGCAAAATATTGATGGCTCCATAGTAGTTAACAATGGAGCAACAAGTCAGCTGAAATCGAAGCTTTAGGAACTCGTCGCGCAAAAATGATGTAAGGCATAATATTTAACTTATCTAGACACCTTCTTGCGGACACAAAGCAATACACTTTATTTAATTTAGGAGAGGAGGATACCGCCACGGTATAATGTTGAGATATACGTACAACCAGAATTTTAAGATTCAATAGGCACACAGTCCATCGGATTGACGTTATGTCAGTCTCAACACTGGCATCGTAGTTAACCATTTCTTCCAATTCCTTTTTTGAGAAAGATCCGTCGGAGGGGACTTTTTGAACATGCGATGAGATCAAAATGAAAAGAATTTTAGAGTTGTTAGCAGGATTCATTTGAGAAGACAATGCTTAAGAAGAACGAAGATTCTGTACGGTATTACAGCTGCTATGAGTAATGAAGATGTCTTTAGCAGGGCTTTGGAGAATGATAATGCTGATCTGAAACTGACCCTACCAAAAAATGACGTTGATACAGGTATTATAGATGTGGGTGAGAGTGCTGATAGTGCAGCGTCTTCCTCTTCTTCTGAAGGGAACTCAAGTGTTGAAGAAGATGGAGAGAGCAGCAAGGATGACGAAAGCTTAGAAGAAGAATCAGATAGTAATGAAAGTTCGACTAGAGCAGATGAAGAAGAAGAAGAAGAAGAAGAAGAAGTGGGTGCAACGGTAGCCATCAGATCGAAGCATGAATTTGCCGAAGAACCACTTCCAGAAGTTCCAGAAAATTATCAAATACCGGAAAAGGCTACTATCTCGGAAATTGGGATGATAAAATCCGCATTTGACTGCAATTTGATCATTTATTCAACCTCTTCTGGGGAAAGAAGGGTTCCTAAGGAGGGTTCTATCTTTTGTTTAGAAGATCGTACTCTGCTTGGACCATTATGCGAAGTATTTGGTAAATTAGAAGCTCCAGTTTACCGTGTATCACTGCCGTCCTCAAAGTTACAGCAGTTCAATGAATTGAAGGAACATGTAGGTGCAAAGGCTTTTATTGTTCTACCGGAAGCACACTGGGTGGATACCTTTGAATTAAAAAAACAAAAGGGAACTGATGCTTCAAACGGCTACGATGAAGAACTATCAAATGATGAACAGGAATTCTCAGATGATGAAAAAGAAGCTCTATTTAAAAAGATGAGAAAGGATCAAAGGAGAAAAAAAGATGGTATAACAAAACCAAAAAAGCAGAAAAGCAGAGTTGACCAGCAGGAGGTACCGCAAATTAAAGCCTCTTGGAATTCGACTTCGCACTCATATAGACCAAGAAATGCTCGTCAACATGTCAACGAAGAGCCATCGAGCAGTGTACCCGTACCACCTCGCTCGGCACCTTATGTGCAAACTAATATACAAAGAAAACAAACTTTGATGCAACCGACTATGATTCCATCGATGACGCAGCCTAGTTTGCAGCCTGGGGTGCAGCCCATAAGAAACATTGTGTCACAAGACACACAGCAAGGAACCCATCAATGCATCGATCGCACCCCTTATAACGCCCCAAACCAACAAATTCCAGCATATCAATTACAGTCTCAATTTGATCAAACATTATTTCAAGCTCAGTACGGTTCCCCTTATGGAAATCACTCGCAACAGATGTACGGCGGTTTCCCTAATGGACAATTTTATTCACCACAGCAGAGCGTGATGCAGAACCCCTACGTCCAACAGGGCCCTCCGCAACTCCAGGGAGGGAATATGCAACAGGTATTACAATTGCATCAAATTCTCATGCAACAGCAACAGCACCAGCAACAGCACCAGCAACAGTACCAGCAACAGCACCAGCAACAGCACCAGCAACAGCACCAGCAACAGCAACAGCAACAGCAACAGCAACAGCAACAGCAACAGCAATACCCAGAATATAGACAGGAGTTTAATTACGACGATTGATTTTTAGTATATACAGAACATATTTTTAGATTACATAAGAAGTGCTCGTGCGGTTTCTAAAGCCTCTTTTGGAAACCCGGCCGCTTTGGCTACTTTTATGGCTTCCGATACAGAGCATATGCCTGATTTAAGCTTATAATCGTAACAGAAGTCAGAGTCTGAAGTTTCGATAGTAGTACTTTTGAAAAATTCAATTTTATTTTTTATATCTTCTCCCAGCTTGCTTGAGATAATTTCATTTAATTCTTGTCCATAATGGGTAGCAAACAATGATCTACAGCGATTGGATTCGATTAAATGCCTCAAAGTAGCGTATGCTATCCCGACGCCTTCCTTTCCACTGGTTCCCCGACCAATCTCATCGAGAATTGCTAAAGACCTATCAGTGGCACCACGAAGTATGAAAGATGTTTCGATCATTTCTACCATGAATGTACTCATTTCGTTATACAAATCATCTGCTGAGCCTACACGGGTAAAAATTTTATCGACCAACCCAATCTGTGCCTTTAGGCAGGGGATAAAGCTGCCCATTTGGGCCAATATTACAATAATAGCATTCTGTCTGAGGAAAGTGGACTTACCCCCCATGTTAGGACCTGTAATGATCCATGACTTTCCACCTTCCAAGGCACAATCATTTTTTATGAATTTCTCCAGCGACCTATTTGATATGCCCTCTTCAACCATTAGATGGCGACCCCCAATTATTTCGAGTTTATTGGTCTTATCCATTCTCGGACATACGAGACTCTTTTCCAATGCTAGAGCTCCGAAAGATGCCAGCACATCTATATAGCCCAAAATTTCAGAAATCTTTCTAATCTCTGCACTTTTCTCCAAAAATTGTCCCTTGAATCTATCTATTATATGCATTTCCTCTTTCTTAATCCGAAGAAGCGCGAGTTCTAATTCGTATCCATTATTTGACCATAATTTATGAGATAGCCAGCGAGTCTGCGTCGCTTGCTGTAGAATCTGAAATGGGTATCCTTCGAAGTTGAAGCCGTTTCGAATAAACTCAGAAATCTTTTTTAGGTTGTTAGAACTGCCTTGTAGGTATAGGGCATACTCGCCGTTTTGTCTCTGTTTTAGCGTTAAACTTTTCGCACCCTCTTTCTCAACAAAGAAGTTTTGGTATGTCAATCGTAACTTTTCTTTCTCTAACCATACTTGCTGATACTTTTCGTGAAGGTCTTGAAGTGATTCGCTGTATGATGGATGCACGGACCAAGAAACTAACTTGAAAATATCGACCGACCTAGAATCCGGTGAATTATTGGGCAGCTCCTCCATTTTTTCATCTGTTCGCTTCTGCGATTTGATGAGCTCATCCTCATTCAAGTATTTCAAAACATCAAGTATCAAAGTACCATCGAACTCTAAACCAGTCACGAATGAATGCAGCAGTACTTCAGTTTTCCTTTCTGACTTTTGAGCTTCGTTTTTTAGCAATTTTTTGATAATTGATGCAGTTTTTAATGATCCTGCAATTTGCATGAGCTCAGACGCCTCACCTCTCCCAAAGCTAAATTTTTGGAGGATCCGCGGTAAATCATGGATACTTTTGAGCATTGATCTCAAAGATTCTCTAGTATCAGAATTATTCTTGAAAAATTCCACCAATTTCTGTCTGTTTTTGATCTCGTGCAGGTCGAGAGATGGTCCAGATAGCCATTGTGCCAGCAACCTCGTTCCAAGAGGCGTTACCGTTCTTCTTATTGTGGAAAACAAAGTGCCACGTACTCTATTATCTCTGACAGTAGCGTGTAATTCCAAAGCTCTACTTGTTCTTGAGTCAATCTGCATAATGCTACTAGTTATCCGCCTCTGCGGGAGTTGGAAATTCATGGTGCAGTCTGGAAGGTGATCGCATACATATACCAAAATTCTTCTTAATGCTGTGATCTCCTTTTGCGTGAAATGTTGTAATTGAATCTTCAATTGTCTTATTCCCCCTTCGGAAGACCCCGCCGCTGCAAATAATCCAAAAAAGGAGCTAATAGTTCTATGTTGAGAAGGAGCCTTTTGGTATTTTATGAAATACTTTCTAAGCTCTACAAGTTCCGAATACCAGCTTCCGGCTTCCAGATTGTATCGAGACAAAGATTGATCGAGCAGGATTTCCCTTGGTTGAATTCTTGTAACTGCCGATATGAGATCTCTCAGTATGACTTGTTGAACAAAAATTTCACCGGTTGAGACATCACACCAACATAGGCCAATCTTCAGATTTGATTCAGCAGGTTTTTCCATACTATTCTCGGGAAATTCAAGGTTGAGTAAAAAGGTATTTTCTTGAAGGTTTTCAAATGCTTCATCAATGAATGTTCCTGGTGTGACAATCCTTGTCACACGACGGAAAAATCGAAAGGATTCATTGTCAGCGTCATTATTTTTCTTGAATTGGTCAGCAATTGTTACACTGTAACCGTAATGGTTCACCAGCACCTTAAGATGCCTACTAAGCTGATGAACAGGAAATCCGGCAAACGGTACTTTTCCACAAGAGTATGTTCTGTTTGTCAATGAAATATTAAGCTTTGGTGCATATGTGGTTGCCTGTTCGAAATATAATTCATAGAATGAGCCCATCTGGGTAAGAACAACATGGTTTTCATAGCGGTCCATAAGATCGCGAACATATAGCAGGGTAGGTGGCAATAAGTCTTTAGCGGCTCCATGGGTACCACTACCCCCAGAAGCTGTTAGAATTTTGTCTTGAGTGGTATCTAGGGGGGCGGAGTTTGTTGGCATATCAGCTTCATTATCCTTGGATGTTGTATCAAAGATTATTCTTAGTTTCGTGAGCGCTGGAACTTGGCTAGATTTTTTTAAGTTATGATTACGTCGCACAAAAGTCCAACATGCTCGTAATCCGCGTAATTGTCTCATAATCGTGCAAACATGGCATCTCAAAATTATACAATTCGTTGAAGAATCATTCTCTTCAATGTTTTTGTTTTTCTCTTTTATTATAGCCGCGAGCATATCTACCTACTTCCCCGGAATTTTGGAAATATCAACTGTGAAAAACAAATTGAACGGGCATTATAATATTTCGAGACCAGGCGTATGAGAATGCATACGATCCAAAGCTGCTAATGAATGGACGCCTATTTATTCACATCAACATTAATTATAAATACCCATTAATAAAAAAATTAATCACGCATCATTAAAGATGCTGAAATTATATCCATTTACGTAATCGCCTATAAGTTTTTATAAAGCTGAATCAGTTCAGTCACTTTTTCAGTCGCTCAGTTTAAATAGCTCTTGCAATTTGGGGCACCACACAAACAGGGTAGTCTCTCGGCGTCATCTTCTTCCCTCTCGAATTTATAGTCGTAGGTAAGCTCTTCATTCATGGCGATGTCACGTAGAGCGTAAATAACAATTCTTTTGTTACCCCCCACCTTTATTATTTTTGCGGTGCAATTTGGGTTACAACAATGATTAATAAAACGAGCAATTCCTCCTTTCTTTGTGGCATCAATAACAGTATTCTCGTCCACCCTAAACAAATAGCTGGAGCCTATCCCATTTTTCAAATATCTTTCTTCTCTCATTTCAGCAACAGGCTGTCTGATTCGTTCTCCAACGTACTCTATAATCATTTCTTTTGAATTAATAGGTTCCAATGCATACAGGCCCCAGTTGTGAATTGCTGATCTGGCAAAGGTAACAGGTTTTTTCCGTTTGTTCAGCTGATTTAATGAAAGTAATTCGGACTCAGTGCCGATTGCAGCTTTCTGTGCTTCGATGTCCTGCTGAAACCTCCTGTTTGATGCTCTGTTATCTCTTGATGATGAGATTTCTTGTAATACCGACTCGGAATTCTCTAAGCACTCTGAATCTTCACGTTGACTGTCCGGCGTTCCATCTGCAGGCTCGATATGATGACTAACAGTGTTAAGCGGCTGGTGAATCTTGCGGCGGTGAGGCAAATAGCAAGCCTTAAGTCTATCTGGAATCTTACAAAAGCCATCAGCTTTGACAGATCCATGGGTACTCTGCAACTGGTGATCAAAAGCAACCTCATTTAGCCTCATTTGCGATTCTTGTACTCTTGCCTTGCTATTGTATCTGGTACGCAGCTTCCAAACTTCATAATTCAAAAGTGGATCAATTAAGGTGTTATCGATGTGGGGATTTACACCAAGTGTTTTTCTCAGCAGTTTCAGATCTTCATGGTCCTTGATTGTGTCCTGAAACCCTATTAATGATAGATCTTTAGCAAGCGTATCATCTGAAAAGACTGGTTCCGGAATTTTACTTGCAGTAGGCCTATATATTTCTGGAACACTCATCATTTCAACAGACTTCTCATCGGATAGTATGGGCTTTTGTTCTAGGATAGGTTCTGGTGTAGTCGACTTAGTTCCAACTCCACCCTCACGTGAAATTTCTTCGTACTCCTCCTCATTATCTGAAGAGGTAGCAGAGGTAGATGACATTTCCGCATCTGAATGTTCACTTATGCTTTTTGAATCATCTGAAAATTCCTTCTCTTTGGGAGCAGAGTCTTCATTAAGCATATGAGCCATTGGTTTGGCGACTTTCAATTTCTTCACACTGCCTAATAGAGAAATATCACGACTCACTGGAGCTCTCTTTCTTGGTCCACGTTTAACTTTCGCCGCAGATCCATAACCACCGTAAAGATTGAATATGTCGAAGTCATTTACTGTCTTCTGCTTTTTCTTTGCCTCTTCCGTTAGTTTTAGTGCGGCCTCTCGTTTTTCTCTTTCCTTACTTTCTTTCTTCACAAGGAGTTCAGGAAAGCTCGAAGGGTTCAAGGTGTCGAAAACCG
Organism: Zygotorulaspora mrakii; assembly: GCF_013402915.1. Taxonomy (NCBI): domain Eukaryota; kingdom Fungi; phylum Ascomycota; class Saccharomycetes; order Saccharomycetales; family Saccharomycetaceae; genus Zygotorulaspora; species Zygotorulaspora mrakii. The sequence continues at coordinate 527,923 of NC_050719.1, forward strand.
CAGGTCCTATGACTCGTTTTCTGATATCCAGATGCAAAGCATATTTTAGATCCTGCAAAATGAAGTTAGTGGCAGCTTCTAAAAGATCTGCTTCAGTATCGTAGGATTTCTCTTTCAATTGAGAGGAAAGATCTGTCAATGAGCCAGCCTTGTTATATCGATCGTTTTTAGTTGGGACAATCAAAATTAAAGTTATTTCGACTGGCCTCTTTTTTGTCCTGGACACAATTGTCATTCTTTCTGACTCTGCTGCCAAGCAAACTCTTGCATTCTCAAGATCATTGAATACAATAAAAATACCTTGGATATGATCAACCATGCGTGCCCACCTATATTTGCGAAGTTTAAATTTAAAATCTTCTACCTTCATTGCATGGTGTGAGATGAATGAATTCGGAACAAAAAGAGCTGGCCTATTATTTACCAACTTTTCGATATCTGCAGGGATTCTTTGGTCATCAGCTTGTTGCGTTGCATTATTCAAATTGCTACTTGTTAGAGATAGTTTGAGATTCTCTTCCGTTTTCCTTTGTATCTCACGCTGGACTCTGTTGGCCTTCTGTATATTTTTTTCTACTAACTCGGATATCACTTTCTCAAGTGAATCATCTTTATTCAGTATAACATTGAACTTGACACCTAAAATGAAGCATCCCTTTTTTTCATGTTCCTTGACAGCGAGCCGGGCAGCTTTGAATTCATTCGATTTTCCGGAGTGTGAACTTGCATATCGTATCAGATATACGTGCAAAGGTAGTGCATTATTCGGATCATAGAAGGGTTCAAAGTGAGAGATCTCGCCATACTTTTTGAAATAGTTTTTAACTGATATATCTTGGATAGTATTAACATCCGATGCGAAATAGATTACAACCTCATTTGGGGGAGGTGGCCCCACGGAATATTTATCATATGCAATGAATGGTAATAAGTCCAGCTTATCTCGGTATTTTCGAAAGGACTTTGTAGCAATGGCCCGCTCTCTTGGATCTTGAGCACTCTCCTTAGGATTTCGCTCCCTCATGATTGACCGTGCTTGACCGCCATGAAATTCCTGAACAAGTACGAATCCATTAACTGGAATCTTGGGGTCATCTCTCCACGAGAACATCTCTTCTTTGTGTATCAAGACCTTCTTAAAGGGATCAAAATAATGGTACTTTGATTTGAAAAGCTCCGAATCATACCGAATCACAGGAGCTGGCCTCTTTTGAACTATTGGTTCACTTCTTGCTCTTATTGCTAATTTATTTCTGTCACGGTTCTCTAATTGATACCTTATCTCTCTGTATGATTCATCTAGATGGTCTTCGCCGTATGAGTACTGGAATCTATGGTCAGTTGCCACTATAGCATTTTGGTCATGATTCGCACGGTACGCCGCAGCAGAGTTCCAAGCTTCACTTGGATTACCGGAATACTCATTAGCTGAGCTAAAATTTCTGCTGCGGTGCTGATAATCCTTTCGATTATTGCTATATTGATATTGAGAATAGTAGCTGCGTTGAGGACCACTCGGAGGAACAACTGATCGCCTATAATGTCCTGACATACACAAAGAAGAATATATAATGTACAGGCACTTGGCAGGTGGTCATTAACAGCAAACAGACTCACTAGCCCTCTTTGAATTCGCAGCTCATTTAGAACTATGAAGGTGCTATGATATTTCATACTTGAAATAATACGCGTCTGTAGGAGCTGCACGGTTTTACAGAACGTAATAAGCGATTCTAAAAAGTATGTTCCGCTTGATAGTAGTTGAAATGTAGGCTATTGGCAAGAACAGTTCACAGCGAACCAAGCCAATTTTCTTGATCTTACAATTTCTTGACTGAATACAATTCAATTCGTGATTTTATTATTGTCTTTGCCTATGTCATCCCAGCAGGTGCAGCGATGTATCAGAGATGTGCTAGGAATCAATGATGATGATCCAGTAGATTGGACGGAAAGCCATATGAAGAAATTGGCTTCTGCTACGAGTGTCTTATATAATTCTTCCATGGCCAAAGTTATGCTGAAGAAAGCAGAGGAAACAGCAAGATGTCATTTGTGTGCATACATGGCAGCGCAGAGGCTGCAAAAGAAGCACGACCCTGATTTACAGTACTATTTGGACCGGATTCCGTTGGAACCAACCAAGTCTCGAAAACTAGTTGAGCTGTTTGAGCAGAATTTATTGCAAACCTCACCTATGAAGAATTTCACCTGGACGCCAAGTCCTAAGAAGAGAAAAATGCAGTCACCTATCAAAGGTAATGTAAGATTCACCTCATTAAATCCCAGCGAGTTGAGGCAGCAGCTCTTTGATACCCCTACCAGAGAAAAAAATGAACGTCCAATACCGGAGCCACCTGTCGAAATTTCTCCAGAGAAGACAAGTCCATCGAAGGCCAGAAGAAAGCTGGCTTTTGAAGAGGAGTTCACTGAAGAGGAAGTTCTACCTTCAACACCTATGGAGGGAATTGCTATAAATGAGAGGATTTCAGAACTCAGCATGCAAGATGAAGAATACCTCTCGAATGATAGTCCAAGCAAGCGAAAAAAGTCAGCACAGAGTTCGGAGCAAACTTTAAAAAGGCGAAAGGATGGCAAAGGTCGTCAAGAAATCAGCCTGCTCCATAAAAAGTACTACAAAGTCACCCCAGTAGAAGTGATAAATACCTGTAACAGTTTCGAGCTACCCAAGGATGTTGCATATAATATCTTGGACCAATACATGAATTACGCCTCAAATCTGGTTTATCCGTGGCAATTGGTATGTGGGTTAGTCCTCAACGCTACATTTGTTGTATTTACCAAAAGAAGAAGGAAGGATCCTCGGGTCGATCACTTAATTCTCTCCAAGATGTGCGGCCTCATGAAGTGTTCACAGTTAGGAGATATTGTTGAGAGTATAAACCTTGTGAAAGAATTGATTGAAGGTGAAAAATGGTATCGTGATCTGCAAATCAAACATGACCATTATAACGGAGCATCCTACAGCGAAGCAATATCCGCCAAATTGGGCTCAATGCTGCAGCCGAACAACATTTTGGTGTCTGACGAGCAGTTCAATAACTGGCGAAGAAACATTGAACAAGATTTGAGTCTGAGAAACATTTCATGAAATTGCAACGGATCGAAGATTGACTTTTAGTTCATGTACCTTACGGTACTTTTTTACAATGTGGCTAACGTTTCGAACGATCTGAAATTTTTTCCGTACTTTTGCCAGAAAGCATTGATCTGTGTATATGAACAGCGACATATTTAGTTTCGAAGAGACTTTTGGCAAAATCTAGAGCTCGCTATCTCTGCGGGAAATATCGACTGTTTGAAATTGTACTTTGCTTAAGATTTTCAGCACCTTATTACAAGGACTAGACAAATAACTATTCGCGTATGACTATTGAAACATGGAGCGGTAAGAGGCCAGCTTCGGCGGTCGAGGAGATGATAGAAGAAACTGGAATATGTTTGAAAAGGCCAAATAATGAAGATTCACTGAGTGATGTTGATGGTGATGGCAATCTAGGTGCGGAGTTTGCATTGGAGACTGGCAACATTTGTAAAGATTCTGAAAACTATGTGAAATGGCAAAAGACAATAAGTAAAGTGGTTCAGTCAGTTGTGTCGATTCATTTTACACAGGTGGCATCTTTCGACTCCGAACCACCACTGGTTTCTGAAGCCACAGGGTTTGTAGTCGACTCCAGTGTTGGTATTATTCTAACAAATAGGCATGTAGTGGGGGCTGGACCTTTTGTGGGCTACGCAGTCTTCGATAACCATGAAGAGTGTGATGTCACTCCTATATATAGAGATCCCGTACATGATTTCGGTTTTTTGAAATTTGATCCTAAGAAGATCAAATATATGAAAATCGAGGCGTTGGAACTGAAACCGACGCTGGCCAGAGTCGGCTCAGAGATCCGTGTTGTTGGTAATGATGCAGGTGAAAAGTTGAGTATTTTAGCTGGCTTCATCAGTAGAATTGATAGAAATGCACCAGAATACGGTGAAATGACTTATAATGATTTCAATACAGAATATATTCAAGCAGCCGCATCTGCTTCAGGTGGTTCGAGTGGCTCGCCAGTGGTAAATATTGATGGATATGCTGTTGCCCTTCAAGCTGGTGGTTCAACAGAGGCTTCAACAGATTTTTTCTTACCCCTAGACAGAGTACTGAGGGCATTGAAATGTGTGCAGAATAATGAGCAGATAACCCGTGGTACTATACAGACTCAATTTTTATTGAAGCCCTATGAAGAATGTAGAAGGCTCGGACTGACTTCGGGCCGTGAAGATGAAGCACGTAGGATGTTCCCGGACAAGATTGGTTTGCTGGTTGCTACCACAATTATAAGAGAGGGGCCAGTAGATGAAAAGATGAAAGAAGGCGACGCTTTAATTTCAATTAATGGAGAACTGATATCATCTTTTATTCAAGTAGACAATATTCTAGATCAAAATGTTAATAAGGAAATCGAAATTTTAGTACAGAGAGGTGGAGTTGACCACACAATTAAATGTGAAGTCGGTGATTTACATAAAATTACACCCGATCGCTATGTGGAAGTATGTGGGGCTTCATTTCACGAACTGTCTTATCAAATGGCAAGACCCTACGCGTTGCCCGTGAGAGGTGTCTTTCTTTGTAGCGCGTCTGGCTCTTTTGATTTCGATGCAAAGGAGAAAGTTGGTTGGATAATTGATGCCATAGATAACCTTGAAACGCCGAATTTGGATACTTTCATAGACGTAATGCAGCGCATTCCCGATCGCAAACGTGTGAGTGTTAGATACCATCATATGACAGATCAGCACTCTCCTCAGGTAACCTCTATATATATCGATCGTCACTGGTATAGGGATTTGAGAGTTTACAAGCGTAATGATATCACTGGAGTTTGGGATTATAAAAACATTGGCAAGCCTCTGCCAGCTGAAGCAATAGAGCCAAGCACAGCTAGAATAGTTGACATACCTATCAACAACCCTGACATTTCCAAGTTGTCTCATTCTCTATGTGCCGTCACTTCTATTTGTGCTGTTCCTATAGATTCCCTTCCAGCTGACAGCCATAAAACTTCGGGCTTAATCGTTGATGCTGAAGGGGGCTATGTTATAGTATCCCGTACTGTGATCTCTCATGACTGTCTAGACGTTTTAGTAACGATTGCTGATTCGATAATGATCCCAGCAGAAGTCGTCTTCTTGCATCCAACGCAAAACTATGCGGTTGTAAGGTACGATCCCTCATTAATTGATGCCCCTTTGGTCACACCGAAACTTTCAACACAAAGGTTGAAAAGAGGTGATAAGGCGCATTTTGTGGGGTATACGTTTAATAGTAGAGTCGTTACCGCAGAAACTCATGTTACTGATATCTCATCAGTTAGTATTCCAAGCAACATCATTCCGAGATACAGAGCAACAAATTTGGAAGGTATTTTCATAGACTGCAACGTCAGTACAAAGTGTAATTCAGGCATACTGGCAGATGATGATGGTACAATAAGAGCCTTGTGGCTCTCCTTTTTGGGAGAAAGACAAGAAAGTAGGGAAAAAATGTACCTGATGGGACTTGACATTACAGAATGTCTGGATATAATAGAAATTTTGAGAAAGGGCAAAAAACCAAAGGTCAGTATTGTTGATGCAGAATTTGGCTCATTGTCTATCCTTCATGCTCGCATCAGAAATGTCCCAGAATCGTGGATTAAACGAATGGAAAACGAATCTGAAAATAGGGTACAATTCATTCCTGCCACTAGAGTATCTTACACCACTGATACTGTAAATTTAGAGGCAGGTGATGTGATCTTGTCAGTCAATGATAAACTGGTTAAGAGCATGAGTGATTTGGAGGGCATCGCAGCTGCATCTGATGATCCAACTATACCAGAACACCTCAAATTCAAGGTCGTTCGCGCTGGTGAGGTAAACGAATTAGACATACGTCTAGTGGATGTTCACGAAACGGACCGACTTGTTGTATTTGGTGGATGTCTGCTGCAGAGGCCTCATCACGCGGTGCGTCAGACTATGCTAAACCTTCCAAGTGAAGTTTACTGCACATACAGAGGAGATTCATCTCCAGCCGCTCAATACGGCATTTATGCTACTAATTTTATTACTCACGTGAATGAAACCCCCACCCCAGACTTAGATTCCTTCCTTGAAACCATCAAGGCTATCTCGGACAATACATATTGTAAGATGAGATTGGTCTCCTTTGATAATGTACCATTTGCGATATCCTTAAAAACGAATTACCATTACTTCCCTACAGGACAATTGCGGAAGAACCTCGATTCCAATCAATGGATCCAAGAAGAGTTCAATTGTTAGTTAGCACGAAATACCTTGGAGGCAAGGCAGTTTTCAGAGCGAAGAGTCTTGATTGAGTATATCGGTAGAAATTGGCCAAACAATCTCCAATAGGAATTATTTGCCACAAAATAAATAAACGTAGATAGAAAGAAATGAATATTTATTTAAAATAGCGCCCATTTTGCCTGGAATGCTAGTGACATGCAAAAGTATAAAACAGCTTAATATGGCAGTAACCTCTTTAGACGCTGGATGTGGGTATCATCAGCGAGAGTTTTACCGCTCAACACTTTGAGAGATCTACGTGACCAGCCACAGTTACCATGATTCCTTCCAGCTTTTCCTCTTTTAAAACTTGTTGCTGTTTTCTTCCATCTTTTCGCAGCACCTTTATGAGTTTTCATTAAATTTCTTGTCAAAATCAGTGATTGCGATTGTGGTCTTATTGCTGAGAAGCATATTCTTAGAACTGGCCACATAAGTTTGTTGAGCAGCATATTGTTGCTAAGATCCAATAACAGAGTGAATGCAACTAGACACCTTGCTATTATGTATATTTCTCATGTAATTATTAGAGCGCTACGCAGATTTGAGGATCTTTTTTTTTTTTTTCATATTTCGGTGAACACAAATCACTTCGCAAGATGTTGAAGAAACATTTCAATAGTCGAAGGTAACTACGATAATTGTCATCCCGCCAAGTGCTTGTCTAAAGAATATTTGCTCCATTCAATCTGAGTCAATATGGCAGATTATTTGCTATCCTAGAAACAACAAAAAATTCATAAAACTCTAAGTCAACAGAGTAAACATGAAAGCGCACGAAGCAAACCAAGTTGAAGATGCCTATTGGAATTATCTTTGCTTTGAAAGAAGAGATTATTTACAGTATAAACTAATATTGAAAAAAAATGAGATGAATGTGTTAATATGTTTTTTTTCTTTTAAGAAGTTTTAAATCAACCCTTGAGCACGGTAGGCAGCTAAAGTTTCTTCAATCTTTGCGCAGGCGACTGGATCAGCTCTTACCCTTTTCTGAACTTTGGCTGCTTCAGCGAAAGTAATTGCTTGTAATTTCTCATCTACTGTTCTAGCTAATTGCGCTGCTTGTTCGAATAGCTCTATAGCTTCGTCCATTTCTTCTTGTTGCAATTTCAATTGGGCCAAACCAACCTTAGCTTGCTCGGATCTTGGATCTTTTTCACAAGCTTCTTCTAGCAATTTGGTAGCCTCAATGAAATTCTCTACAGTAGGTTGTCTTGCTAGTAAAGTTGCCTTACCCACCAAAGGAGAGACACCGACATGAATTCCCTCTAGGGCTTCTTCTAGTCTCTTGGCAATTTCAAATTGTTTTGTAGCAGCTTCCAAATCACCTTTGTCTGATAAGATTTCAGCATAAAAGTTCGGAACCTCCGGAGCTGTTGGGAATTTTCTTCTTGCTTCGCTAAATAATGTCTCACAATCTTCAAATTTGTTTTCACGGTATGCTAAGCAAGCCAATTGAATATATGGGAAAATATTATTCTCATCGCACTCTTTAGCCTTGTCGAAATCCTTACCAGATTTTTCATATTGAGCGGTGATGAAATATAACTGACCCTTGTGATAGTAAATTGGAGCATATTTTGGATCTAATTCAATCGCTTTATCAAAAAATTGATAGTATTCATCAGCCTGGCCCTTATCAGCCATTATCAATGCCATATAAATATAAGAATTGACTCTTGGATGTAATTCAATTGCCTTTTCAATTTCTGCATGAGCGCCTAATGGATCGTTCTTCAAAAATTTGAAAATACCATTATATTCAAATGCAGTGGCAGCATTTTGTTTGAGAGCTTCATCAGCAGATTTGGAACTATCATTCAATTTAGCTTTATACAGTGAGGCTGCTTTTTCAAATGATTCATCAGCAACTTTATAACCTTCTGAGCTTCTCCTGTATATATTTTCCAAGCCGTTTAATAACAACTTATCAGCTTCACTGTTTTCATCGAAATTTTCTAAACTCGTTTCACTTGGGAAAATGCTGAAGAAAGAAGCCAAAGATGTGTCGGATGGTAATTGTTGTACTTCATTTTTACCAAGCTTTTCTTTTAGGACGACCATGGCTTGTTTATTCAAATTCCTTTCTAGCATTGGCTCAATAGAAGCACCATTGAAATCACCATTCAGGGATAAGACCGATAGATCGAACATAGCATCTGCATAATTTTCCAGACTTTCATTAGCGGAAGCTCTACGCAATAAAGCTTTACCATAGTCAGGCTTCAACTCCAACGCTTTCGTACTATTTTCAACCACTTTGTCCAATTGCCCTAACGAAACATAACAAGCGGATATGTTGGAGTAAAAAACAGGATCCTTTTTAAAAGCTAGGGCGTGATTGTAGTATTTTAAAGCATTGCCAAAATCTTTGGTCTTGAAGTACTCATTACCCTTATCCTTGAGTGCAACGGCATAGCTCTCTTTTTCATTATCGGTAGCTTCTTCAATGTGATCTAAATCAGGTTCCCCATTTTCCTTCACTGGATACTTTGGCTTACTAGCGCTACCATTCTTCTTTTTCTTATTCTTCTTCTTCTTTGAAACGGACTTATTATCAGCTTCTTCCCCTTCACCTGAGGTTTCTTGTAGCTGGCGGTAGTAATAGAATGCTCCAACGGCAGCGGTACCTGCTGCTACAGTGGCAATTATTGCAGTCTTATTTCTAGACACAAAGCTGCCCAAAGACGATTCAGAGGACATTATGCTAGACTGTTACTGCTTCTTCACTCGTGTTTTTGAATGAAACTCACAGACTTGTACAACTTAAGTGGTATGTATGTACCCTTTGTGGTCGAGGACAACCTTTTTTAAAATTTTTCATTTTCTTGCTAGTACAAGTGGGATAACAAAACATCACCCAACAGGGTAACATCCTAACTTTCTAACAGTCAACAAATTGTAATCGAATGACAACTACGTAGCATATTTACAAGTATTCCAAGTGTACCGCAGTGTATTCAGTCCCATTGCTTCCTAGCTTCTCGTCTTGCCTTGAGCCACTGCTTCTTACATTCTCTATAGGCATCAAAATATTCCCTACACATCGCTCTATCGTAATCATTGCGCTCGAGACAATTGAAACTCATCTGGGCGGACTGTTGGCATGGGTCATAATATTCACTAGGTCCCTTCATTGTAAATAGGTACCTGTTCATTCCGGATTCCGGATTATCTGGGTAATATTTGAAGGTGTCAGGGTCGCTTCCTTTTGGGGCAAAATCTACTTTGGAAGTATCCTTGAAGTCAACTTTGGGGGCATTCTTAGCTTCATTTGTAGCGGTAGTTTGACTGCCATTTTTATGATTATCCTGAACGTTAGTCATGACACTCACTGATTTTGCGTTAACTATTCAACTGATCAGCTTTTATTATTAGGACCCAGCAATTGTGGCGAGGAACAGCGTACTCAACTTTTGGAGTTTGACTTCAAGTGTTTGGCAAGCAGAATTGACAAGAAAAAAAAACTTCAGCTAATTTGAAGCCAATTACTAAGTCTAGATGGATGGCTCAAACCCCTTTAAATGGATCGAATAAGTTTGGCCTTGAAACTGCTTTATTTCTGCGAAATCCTTAATGTGCTGGATTTGTAAATTCGGATCTCGTTATGTGCGATATGAAATTTTTCGTATCTGAATGTATCTATCTCATCGCATGGATGCATTGAGCGATAGTGCCATTTCACAGCTATTTGATAAGGTGCCACCACTCAAATTCCCCACCAACTAGCTATTATTATAATGGCAGAGCAACTGATATGTCAGAGGTGCCGAAAAGAGCCAGCCACGGTGGTAAGTAGAAAGGAAAGGTTCTCTAATGATTGTTTCCGCAAGTTTGTATCACAGAAGCAGAGAAAACAAATGATGTCTGATCCATACTTTCAAGACATTTTCAAGGTTATGTATCAAGATAGATTTAGGACTTCGAAGGAAGCGGATTTGCAAAATATGCAATCAACTGTCTTGGTACCACTGTCATTCGGTTCATCTTCGCTGGTTATGCTGGATGTCCTAAATGACACATTGACAGAGCAGAAAACCACCCAACGAGGTAAGACAGGCTTCCAAGTAGACTTGATTATTTGCTATCAAACTACGGAAGAAAAAGAGGCTTTCAAAGAGCTGGCTCATAACATTATCAACACGAGGTATGCTTCTAATAAAGAGAAATTCAAATTTCATCTAATAGACTTAGATTCTTTTTTTAGTAGCTCGAAGGATTGTTTGCGGGTGGTAGCTTTAGATGCTAGAGGAGCCACTGCTATCAAAGCTAATTACAGCGTAGAGCCCTCTAATTCATACAACCTGAAAGATCTTCTGAATCAATGCACAGATAGGACCACCCGTGAAGACATATTATCATTCATAAGAAGGCACTTAATCAAAAAATTTGCATCTCAACATGAGCAAAGAGCTATTATGTGGGGTCATTCAATGACCAAATTAGCAGATGAAACTATATCACTCATTGTAAAAGGACGTGGTTCGGAGATTGCTGCATCAATGGATTGCTCCAAATTTGATGAGGATTACAATAGTAGCTTCAAGAATCTCTTTCCAATGAAAGATATTCTATTATCAGAGATTGATGCTTTTTGCCTTGTTGCCAAACTGGACGAATTTTTGTACGACTATAAACCTCAGGACACGTTGCTCATACAAAAAGTGCAAATAATTAATGATACGAAGTACAGTACACTTGTCAAAAACATGACGGTGAATGAGATTGCTAGAAAATACTTTGATGACATAGAAGGAGATTATTCCAATGTCATATCTACCGTCGTCAAGACTGCGAATAAACTGGCGGAGCCTCAATCACTCCTTATTGAGAAAGAGAGGTCAAAAAAATGTGTATTATGTTTTTCAAATATTTATACGAATGGGTTTAAATGGTTGAGCGATATAACCATAAATGAAGGCGTTCCAATTGAGGATGATGCAGAGCGTGAGATTTTTAACGAATGGAAAAATTCTACTATTGGCAATAAGACTGAAGGGTATAATAGAGCGACAGAGCTTGTAACCGCGCATAGTTGCGATGTTCCCGTGTGTTACGGATGCATTATAATCTTTAATAGGATAAAAGAGCGAAGGTTGACATGGCCAACAAAGTCTAAGTCAGAATTGGAGGGTGTTCTTGATGAATGTGTGTTAACGGATGACGAGAGTTGACGATGTCTCAGTAGACAGCGTATTCTAAATGTTTATGTAGGTAGAACATGGTTTATCGATTCATTGCATTATTGGATGTTTAAAGTTCAAAGGATCTGTGTTCGCTTGATGCGAATGTGTAGGCTACCTCAATTTTTTGTTAAAGTGAGTCAATGAGTCAGTGTGACTACTGGATATCAGAACGCGTGGAAGATGTGATGTTCACACCTTTTGGACCCTTTAAAATTCCTAGCAACACAGAACTCGCATCTAAATTGTTCTCAGCGGACATCGGAGGGTCTTGCTGTTGCGTTGGAGGATAAACCTCGACATTTTTGGGAGGCATTTTCCTGAGTATGCTCAAAAGATGACCGGATGAGTATGGTTCATTCGTTGGTTGCTGAGATGCAACATGATTACTGTGGGGTTTCTTTAGCATACTCATAAGCTCCTCTTCTGGGGTTTGCTTTTCTGGAGTTATAACATCCGGTTGGAGAACTTCACTATTTTTAAATGCCGTCTCGTTAAGAATTCCCGAATGTGTATGGAGAGGATCAAATTCAGACTTTTCAGCGGCTGTCTCAGGTACCAAAGAAACGGTGCCTATAGAGTATGATCTCTGAGAGGATCTATTATCAATATCTGTTAGTACATCCTCCAAATTTTCACCACGTTTGAGCAACTTGAACTTAGGTTTGGGTTTTGCAGCATCATTGGCTATTCGGGTACCTTCTACTGACTTGGCACTTTCAGTACGTTCGTCCTTGTGGGGAACTTCGCCATCCTGAAATCTATTGGCTTTAAGAGCATCTTGTCCAATTGAATTCGCTGCGGGCTCCTCTTCCTTTTGAATATTTTCCACCTTCATTTCCTCTTCCAGCTCTGATTCGCTTTCGAAATCTTCGTAACCAAATCCATCATCTGAATCTTCATCTTCATCTTCATCTTCGGAAACTGAATGACCCCCGGCTTCATCGGTGCTATCCTCATAGTTCTCGTAAGATTCATCCTCGACTTCTGACTTATTACCATTCATATTGGACTGAGTGTCGGTAATATAGTTATCTTGCACAGCTACATTTTTTTTATTCTCCAAGGCAGATATCTTTTGTTGCATTTCCCTTTGTGTGCTTCTGTCGGTGTTGTAGGTTACTTCCTGTTTCACAACATTGCCTCTCATTTCATTTTTACTTTCAGTTGTACTATCATTTTCAGCAAAAGTCTTATTATTTGACCCTTTAAGGATACTCAATAAAGCTAGCGAATCAGTCACATTGGTTATTGAAGGATTTCTAACTGTATCTGAGTTTGTTGACTGCTGTGACGAGCTGTTTGTGGTGGAATCATAATCAGAACCTAGTCCATTCGTCATCTTATTTGAAGCGGTTGGCTTTGTATGTAATAGGTCTAATAAAAGTTTTGAAGATGAGGTATTACCGCTATCCTCCTGTTTAGACGCAATTACTGGCTTTGATAATGAGGAAGCATCTGGCGTTGACAGAACGGCTCCTGGAGGTGGCAGTGGCCCCATGTTTGGCACTGGTAATGATGGCATGTTCAAAGGCATCATGTGAGGATTGGAATAGGGTAAAGTGCCATTAGTAAACTGGAATGGGGCAAAAGGCTGAAATCCCATCAATGGTGGTGCATGCTGAGGAAAAGGAGCTGGAAACCCTGGTGGAGGTACCGGGGCACTCGTGTTGGAACTTGGATACGCTGGTGGCCATAATTCAGTACTCTGGGCGATGTGAGGGTGATCATGTGAGGGGGAATCCAAGTTGGTATCATTAGCTTGTACAGCGGAATGTAGCATGTTTAGCAAGTCCCTCCCTGGATCTACTTGCTCATCCTTTGTTAGACCTAGCAGCAGTTTCAGCTGTTCTTCGGCATATAGCTTTAATTGGTCATCGCCCTTAATCTGTTTTTGACGCCTCAACCACATTGAAAGAGGTCTTATCATTGAATTGACCAAATAATATTTGGAGGTCGATTTAAATATTGTTTTTGACATTTTCTTGAAATCACGCCATTCAATTTTATCAATTTCATTCCTCACTAGTGGCTTAAATGAAAAGTTTTCAGGCACACCAGATACCAAAAAAATTTTGTAATTTTTTCCCTGAATGTTCCTTTCGATAAACTGATTCTCATCTATATGATCTGTTATATCGAATCCGATCTCCTCTTTTACTTCACGAATGCAACATGCAACGTCATCTTCGTCTTTTGAAATTTTACCTCTTGGAAAAGACCATGAATCTGATTCCGTCCCTTTAACTAACAAAATTTTACTTAGATTTTCATTGAATATGGCAGCACCTCTTACAGGGATACTCCTCTTATACTTCGAAAATTTCTGTAATGCTTCATCAGCTTTGATATCCCATTTCCACACTAAAGGACATAACCTAATGATATTTTGAGCGAAAGATTTTATCTTTAAAGCTCGCAATGTTGGATTTATAATCCTAACAAAATCTATATAAAACCATGAAGCTTCTTCAAAATGAAACAATTCTCTCTCAACACTTGCCAAATCCTCTGGCGGACAATTGATAATAAACCGAACAAGTAAATCTTCTAGTACTCGATCTACTGAAGTGATATTTTCCAATGCAGGTCGTAGCGGCAGAGACATTGGGTAGTAATACTAATGAATAAGATTAAAAGTCGCGGTATGGTGCGGTGGATGAATGGTTAAACAGATTATGGGACCTTCTTGCTATTGTAATTGTAACTAACAATGATGGCTAAAACCTTTTTTTCCTTTCCTTCAACCAAACGCCAATTGAACACTTTTTGTCATATCGTATTTAATGAGCTATATAAATTACAGCCCCCACCCGACCTATGACAAAATAAGACGAAGAATTTAATAATGAAGTGACATTCATTACAAGGAAGTGCTGAGTCCAATCAGCTACACACTGTAGATTATGAGTATTTTAAGAGTCGGCTATATTCCAGAGCATTTTTCTACACCAATACAGTTTGCGCGGTTGAACGGGTACTTCAAAGAGCAAGGTACCACGGTGGAGCTGATTGAATATCCTAGCGGATCCGGGCATCTTATCTCATCACTGAACGCAGATGAAATCGACATTGCTGTTGGACTTACAGAGGCTTTTGTCCGTGGAATTGCAGACACCGCGAACCCCAAAGATCTCAAATATGAAATAGTGGGCACCTACGTTAATTCGCCCTTAAATTGGGCTGTCTCCACGGGAGTGGATCGAGATGACATCAATAGTTTAAAAGATTTGCAGAATGGTAAAATGGGTGTTTCAAGAATCGGCAGTGGATCTTATGTCATGTCTTTCGTCCTTGCAGCGGATCAGGGTTTCGAGGAGCCGTTCCAGGAATTCCCCGTCTGTCACACCTTTCAACAATTGAGGAAACGTGCCAATGATGGCAGTTGTGACGCTTTTATGTGGGAGTATTATACTACAAAGAAGTACTATGAGTCTCCAAAGGAGTTGAAGATGGTCGGAAACATATACACACCATGGCCATCGTGGGTAATTGTACGGAACAAAAAGCAGGACAACAAGTGTACATTGGCTTTCACCAAGGCCATTGATCTTGGGATTGAGTATTTCAATAAATATCCACAAGATGCGATTGATTACATTCACAAAAACCTAGACTACAGTGAGGCGGATGCCCGTGAATGGCTTAAGACAGTTGAATTTAACACCAGCGGCTGTCACAATTTCCTAAATAGCGACCAGGTCATATTAAAAACGTTGGGTATCCTGCGTAGCGCAAACGTTTTACAATTGGACGATGTTCAGCAGGAAGAAAACATGAAATATGGTATTGCACAGTTTTGAAAAGCAGTCGGCTCACTATCCTCACGCTACGAAAATGCCAACTGCCGCATCTGCTGGTGTCTGGTATAATATGTCTTTGAGTTAAACGTACTTATCACACCACATTTATCTTGTTTTTCTCCTAAAGGAAGTGTCGCAATATCTGCCTAAGTCAAAAGGTTACTTATTCTTTCCATTTTGAAAAAGATCCCATTCTCTTTTGCACTTTGAACTTTCAGATAATATTTTTTTCGTTGTATAGTGCAATCTGCTGATAAAATAACACGATTCGATTTTTGCATATAT
This sequence comes from Zygotorulaspora mrakii, assembly GCF_013402915.1. Lineage (NCBI taxonomy): Eukaryota > Fungi > Ascomycota > Saccharomycetes > Saccharomycetales > Saccharomycetaceae > Zygotorulaspora > Zygotorulaspora mrakii. Next base: position 543,563 of record NC_050719.1, read on the forward strand.
GATCATCTTTATCTGACAGCACTTTTTCATGTTAGGTCACTGTGAGTGCATTGAGAGAATTACTGACCATCTATTAGATGTCCATGTGTCTAGCATTCCTAATGCGGTACCTCACCTATTGACTGTCCAATTGGTGACGACTGGTATACCATAAGATGGTGCTTGACTAAATGAACCCATATAAATGGATTCTTAAGCTACTAAGAGGCCATGTTGGGCGATGCAAAGATGAAAAGAAAGCGAAGATCGGGAGAACAAGGGGAGCACTCTTTAAGAAAACTGCTATTGTTTTCCCACGCACATGTGATAGGATGACTGAATGAACCTTCTTTTCATGAATATCTCTTCTGACGCCTTTAAGATTATACTCTTCCTCAGTATTTTTCTTAAGTGCATTCTTCAGTAAATTACTTTTTCGTGGGAGTCAATAAATCACTTGCGAAAGAAGGGCCCGTCACGTTTGGAGATCATCAAGTAGCAATGCTATCGGATACGCTTTCAACATTAGAGATATTGATCACTGCAAGACTTATCTAGCACGAGTAAACAATGGGAAAGAAAATGCGGAAGAGGGGCTACTAATGCATTCACAAAGGACAAGAGAGCAGCTCTAAACAGAAGTCTCAAAGGCACATAGAGCAAAACAAAAGGCATCGCTCTAGGAGTTACAGGCTGCAGAAATACAAACTGAAGCTGCTAAATATTAAAAAGCTAAATCAAGTGTGGAGAACCCGGTGCTTACTCTGTTGCTATCTTGCTTTGAAACACGCTCCTTATTTTCTACTCAGTTAATGATTTGAATAGGATAAACTATAGCGAGCCACTTGAAATAGGAAATTATTCTCATATCCTGTGCCTTTTTGACGTATCAAAATCAGCCGCGTATGAAATGCAGGTCAGTTTTTATCGCGGGCTTTTTTCTGTTTATGTGAGAAGCAAGCGCCCTATCGCAGCATTTGTAGGAGATCGGCAGTCATACATTAATTTCTACGCAGAAGAAACCGACCATCAAATCTTCGACTAAGAGTATCGGCAGGCGTCATAACGATCGCGGCTGCACGATGTATCCCGTGGTTTCGGTACGAAACAGATTTCTGGAGGTGATAATGATGTGTGCGTCATCATCGTTGTAACGGATTCCGTTTTTCAAACACTCTTTTATGCGCTGATGGCGAGTTTTTCTTGTCATGTTATATCGGAAGAATCACCCCCCATCAAAATGCAAGATGTATCAAGAGGCGGCCAAATATGTGGTATTCCTCGGCATCCCCATAGCAGCAGGTGTTCACCTACGCTTGAGCATGCTCTCTATCTAGAGCTAGAAAAAGTGTGACAAGAGTGTCTTGAGGTTCCCTCCCTTTTGAGCAATGTTTGCATTCCATTATACCTTGCGTGATGCATTCATTATTCGGATTGCCAGTTTAGTCATCAAATTGGGCAGGCTGTGCTTTGTTCTGTCCCCCCTACACTTTTATTCTTCGATCGCTTGGTTTCCACATGTGGAATTACGAGATTACTATCCATGAAAAAAAGCCGGAGAAAGAGTAGGAATGTGCCTGCGACGAAGCGCTTCTTTCGAAAGATCTGTGGGGTAAGAATAGTTGTTCAACTAGCCTCGCTACTACCATGCCGTAGTGTTTCACAACGGCTTCGAAGAATTTTGAAGCATCGCTGACAGTTGCGATCTCTATACGGAAATGACAGCAAGCAAGCTATGGCTGCGACGTTCGATCCGTTACCAGGGGTCTCGATGTCACTACTATTGGCAACCCAGGCTAGGTTTCTCGATCATTTTTCATACGGAAGTCTGAGAATGAGGCGACCGAATACTATACCCGTAGTGTCTGTGGCGCAGGAGTCTCTTGCCATCGAGGCTCTGGCACAGTCAAATCGGCAGCCCCTAGCGCGATTGCCTACCTGGAAAGTGTCTGCGACGCACAATTCTGCCTTTGTGGGCGACGTGCCCAGGCTGCATAGATCCTGTAAAACCAGAACGCGCGCTCCGTGAATATGCCTACAACATCCCAACGGGGTGCTTCGAACTGATAGATGAGTTTAGAGTAGCATGTGTAGGGCAGAGTATAATGTCAGAGTGGCCGCTCCTCGGTGTATTTTTTAGTTTTAGCTTCTGCTGGGACGGTCCCGAAATGGTTCCAATAGTCTTACAGCCAGCCGAAAGAGAACGCAACCTGTAATGTTCCGAGTTGGCGGCAGAAGCGGTCGGCAGAAGCTCTCAGTAGCTCTTATGAGTGCATGCTACAGGTTCATGTTTCCCCCCCATCGGACAAAAGCGAGCCAGCGGGCACTTTGGGCACTGTGCACGACTAGGACCGGGCAAATCGCCGAGCTCGGCGATATGCGAGTTTTGTCATTTTTTCTCTCTTTTCCTGGCTCTGCGTTTCAATTCGTCCGGTTGTGCGCTACCCTTAATGGACGAAATGAAGTGTGTATTCTTTTGTCATAAACCAGATGATAGCCGAGTGAACAGTTGCCATCACAAGTGAAGAATTCATAATCGCAGATGATTTTGCAGTAGTTCTGCATAGTTACCGTGAAAGGGTGATGCCTTTTGTTGAAAAATAGTGGTATTGAATGATGCCATCGCATGAATCACGTCTCGGAGGTTTCTGCGAGTGGGCCCGATTGCGTATTTTGTTTTTCAATATGTATAAATAGAGGAGGTTGATTGCGTGGTAGATGTAGGTTGGGAGGACGTTGCAAGGGTGCAGACTGTTTCATTCTTAGTTTCTCAGTGGAAGAGCAGATTAGGGAAAAAGGAGCACTACTCTTAAGAATTGGTTGAGCACAATGGTGAAGGTTAGTTTAGAAAACGTCAAGTTGCTGGTAGACCTTGACAAGGAGCCGCAGTTTGCGCCATCGGAAACGACGGTGGAGACGATTTTGACGAAAGATGCGTTCGAATTCATCGTGCTGCTGCACAGAACGTTCAACAACAGACGCAAGCAATTGCTGCAAAACAGACAGGTTGTGCAAAAGAAGCTGGACTCGGGCGACTTCCAGCTGGATTTCTTGCCGGAGACAGCCAGGATCAGAGAAGACCCAACTTGGCAGGGCAATATTTTGGCACCAGGGCTGATCGACAGATCGACGGAGATAACCGGGCCACCTCTAAGAAATATGCTCGTGAATGCATTGAATGCAGATGTTACCACCTACATGACAGATTTCGAGGATTCGTCTTCGCCAACATGGCTGAACATGATCTATGGACAAGTCAACTTGTACGACGTAGTGAGAGATCAAGTAGCCTTCAAGACGCCAAGAAAGGAATACAAACTGAACAAGCCCATTTCTGAAAGCCCAACTTTGATTGTCAGGCCTCGTGGATGGCATATGGAGGAGAAGCATCTCTACGTTGATGATGAACCGATTAGTGCCTCGATTTTTGATTTTGGTCTGTATTTTTACCACAACGCCCACCAGCTGATCAAAATTGGCAAAGGTCCGTATTTTTATCTTCCAAAGATGGAACATCATCTTGAAGCAAAGCTGTGGAATGACGTATTCAATGTTTCTCAGGATTATCTTGGGATTCCTCGTGGTACTATAAGAGCAACTGTATTGATTGAAACATTGCCAGCAGCTTTCCAGATGGAGGAAATTATCTATCAATTAAGAAACCATTCAAGTGGGCTAAACTGTGGCCGTTGGGATTACATTTTTTCGACGATCAAACGATTGAGAAATCTGCCAGGTCACGTTTTACCAAACAGGGATCAAGTCACGATGACCTCGCCATTCATGGATGCATACGTCAAAAGATTGATTAACACATGTCATCGTCGTGGTGTACATGCCATGGGTGGTATGGCCGCTCAAATTCCTATCAAAACTGATCCTATAGCTAATGAAAAGGCTATGACAAAAGTTCGTAATGATAAAATTAGAGAATTAACTAATGGTCATGATGGTTCTTGGGTTGCACATCCTGCTCTAGCTGCTATTTGTAATGAAGTGTTTGCCAATATGGGTACACGCAATCAAATTCATTTTGTTCCTGAGAACAAAGTCACTGCGCAAGATTTAGTCAACACAGAGATTGAAAATGGACAAGTTACCACAGAAGGCATCATTCAAAACTTGGATATCGGTTTGCAATATATGGAGGCTTGGTTAAGAGGTTCGGGCTGTGTGCCAATCAATAGTTTAATGGAGGATGCTGCAACTGCAGAAGTCAGTCGCTGTCAATTGCATCAGTGGGTAAAACATAAAGTCGTTCTTAAAGACACTGGAGAGCAAGTTACCCCGGAACTTACTGCAAGAATCCTGAGAGAACAAGTTGATAAACTATCCCAAGAAAGTCCCGTTGGTAGCAAGAACAAGTTTTCGCTAGCTGCAAAGTATTTTCTACCTGAAATAACTGGTGAAAAATTCAGTGAATTTTTGACCACATTGCTTTACGACGAAATTCTCACAGTTAAGGACTTTCCGATCGACCTAAGTAAGTTATGATACGCGTACAGAGTGCGACAAATCATTGCTGCAATATATAGCCTCTAAGAGATCAGTTTATATATATAGTCTCATGGCAGTTAAAATTATCATCGCTTGTTACGTTGTACGGTCGCGCCCACACAGGAAGTAAAAAAATGCCCTTTATTGCTGAAACCAGACCCCTTCAAAGAAATACGAAAATCATAATCAAGAAGGAGCAAAAGACAAAAGAAAAGTAACCTTGTATTGAAATCAATGACAATACAAACAAAAAACTGACTGGGAAGTTAGCGACGGTTCGAGGGTTAATACATTTTCTGTTCCCCATCAATTTATTGTCTCATAGCTGAAAGTCAGAGCAATTTTTAATTCGCTGAACTAAAAGCCTTTGGTATTTGCTGAACTGTTCTGCTTAATTTCTCTCAGCTCTTTCCTTTTGAACCCTTTTACACTATAACTTCTTTTTTTCACCTCAAGAGTTTCTCATATTGCAAACTAGATCATTTTTCATTTCCATTTATTGTTAGCAGTGCGTTTTCAGGATGTTTAATTCAAGTGCAAACTCAACAGCATTAGCTTCAGGTAACGGGGTAAACGCTAGTACAAATACAGGTACGAGCACAAATACGAACACTGGTATTAGACGTTTCAGTGGCAGTGGCGCTGGCAGTGGTAGTGGAAACATGAACAATATTATAACGTCGGGCATATCACCAGGTGGTGCGAGTGGTAGTAGTGGCTCAGGGCAGCAACGGAGAAGAAGGGGCTCGGGTCTAAACACTTTTCTAAATACTTTTGGTATAAGGCAGAGTAATACTAGCAGTGCTAATAATAATAATGCCAGCGGCAATAGCGGCAATATCAACGGTAACAATGGTTTCAGCAACAGCAATGTCATCGGATCTGACAATGGCAGTAACACTAGAACTGCTACTGCTACTGCTAACACATTGGCAGCTCCTACTTCAGCAGTTACGAATACCATGGCAACAGCAAGTCGCACAGCCTCGAACAGCAGTGGTAGATTTGATCCTTTAGAGAGCAGCAACGTAGCTACGGATTTCGATCCTCCCCAAATAAATGCACCGGCTTTAGCTCACACTTCAACACACAGTCAAAGTTTTCACAGGCTTCCAATTTCAATATCATTAACGGCGCAACCGGAGCCCTCAATGCCACAGAATTTGCAAGTACGCCATCGCTCTTCTGTTTCAGCATCCACATCACCTATTGGTCAATTGGGATCGATTTCTAATCCTGTCGTAAGTAACCAACCGATCACTGATATTGATCCTTTGAATCCAGATAATCAGGGTTCCAATTCAGAATCACATAATGACAACAATAGTAATAGCAGTGGAGGTGGCAACATGAATAATAACTTAGCAACAAATAATTCAAATGGAGGTACTGAATTAAACAATATAGCATCTTTGAAAAGTTTACGTCACTATATTTATGCAGCAGATCAACCAAATGCCGATGAACTTCTCAATTTAGATCTTCCACGAAATTCCGCGTTACCAGAGCCTGTAGATGAAGCAGGTTTGCAACAACGTAAGGATAAACATGGTCTATTCAGCATTAGATTAACGCCATTTATTGACAATTCATTTTCAACAAATTCGGGTTTAGCATTTGATCCAATCATAAGAACCGCAGGGCCCGGTTCTCAATTGGTTATTGGTCGGTACACAGAAAGAGTCAGAGAAGCAATCTCAAACATTCCTGAACAGTATCACCCAGTAGTATTTAAATCTAAAGTTGTATCAAGAACACATGGTTGCTTCAAAGTTGATAGTGATGGTAATTGGTATATAAAAGATGTCAGGTCCTCAAGTGGTACTTTTTTAAATCATATTAGATTATCACCTGCATCCACTTTATCAAAGGATACTTTAGTACATGATGGTGATGTTCTACAACTCGGAATGGATTTCCGTGGTGGTACTGAAGAAATTTATCGATGTGTCAAAATCAGAGTTGAATTGAACAGATCGTGGAAAAGAAGAGCAAATGCTTTCAATAAGGAAGCTTTGCAGCGAATAAGAAATTTGCAACTGACAATGGGTATTGAGGAAGAAGATTGTTCAATTTGTCTCTCCAAAATAAAGCCTTGTCAAGCAATGTTCATATCACCCTGTTCACATTGTTGGCATTTTCAATGTATTAGGAGAATTCTCATGACATCTTACCCACAATTTGTTTGTCCAAATTGTAGAGCCACCTGTGATCTAGAAGCAAGCTTGGAAAATAGTGACTCAGAAAGTGAAAGCGATAGTGATGGTGGTCAGCTTGTTGATGAACTAGGTGTACTATTGGAGGATCCAAAGGATATCAATATGGATTAAATAAAGTAAGTAGTAATGTTCTTCAATAAGATACGACTTATAAGATTAAATGTAGACTCTTGAGACACTTCATATAATTCACGTATAAAAAGTAAAAAAAGAAATTTCTCTTTACCTTGAGTGCTTTGAGTGCAAAATACATTCCAAAGTCTTTTTTTTTTTAACTAAACATGAAAAAATTTATATAAAGTTATAGATCAATAACGATCTTTCTCATCGATCAATCTTAGTAATACATCTTGAGTCTGCTGCTTACCAAGATTAAATTTGTAAAATTCATGACCTCCGTCAACTATTTTCCATTCTTGAACTTTCCCTGAAATTTTCGACAGTTCTCTTTGCCAGTTTCCCCACTGCGGTGACTTTCTAATCATTTCTTTCGCGCTCACAACGCTAACTTTTACATTTTTTAGTTTGTCTTTATAGTTCAAAACATCATTGTAGCTTAATAATGAGCTTGTCACACTTTCCAAAAATTTTGCACGCAAAAATCTTCCTTGATACTGCATATCACGTCCATAAATACGCTCATTAGAGCCATGATGAGCCAAGAGCCAAGAAGTTTGCAATTTGATTCCTAGTGTAGACCAAATTCCATCCCACCATATTCTAAACTCGTTGTACCTTCTAATCTCGGGAGGTAACCAGCTGATGTCATCAGGATCTCTGTCTGGCTGGTTATCACCATCCCCATCACCTCCATGATCTGGAGGTAAAATCCTCTGAAGGTACTTTTTCAATAATAGGTCTTCATGCCATGACTCGACAAGCATCATACCTTCCACGATGTCAACATTTTTCGCTGTAAATACTTGTGTAAACAATCCTCCAACATCATAACCTACAGTTACAAAAGGTCCTTTGATTTTAGCCTCATTCAGCAATGCATGCTTTAAGGAATCTGCCACCATGGCTATAGATATTGGAGCAGGTGCCGAATCACTGAGGCCGTAACCTGGTCTCTCATAAGTACAGTATCTTTGAACCCTATTCAAATGAAACAGTTCTTGAATCCAAGTAGCCGATAAGTATCCAGTATCAAAGCCGCCGTGTTCGTACAACAATATTGCTTGCTGTTTTTTGCCGCCATCATACGAGTCCTCAGAATTGAAGACATCCCCATAACACTTGATATGTAATTTGTAAGAGTGTGAATCGTCTACCCAATGGAAAGCATCATAAGAAGCAGTTTCGGTCTTCAGATCCACTATACCCCCTGTTACGCGATGAATATCCCATGCTGAAAGTATGTTGTTCATCGTGAACAGGATATAAAATATCAATAACAATGCCTTTACAGTATTCCGTAGACCAATATAAACCCATTCTTTCAATGTGTGTTTTCCAGAATTAGACGTACCATTCGATATACGATCACGATTTCTATTATCTCCAGATTCTCCGGCTTCGCCGTCTGTCGAATCATTAAAGGGTACGTAAACTTCCTTATTGTAAAATTGCAAATACCAATCCAAAACTACGCCAATAAAAAACGAAGTAGCTGCCCAAAGGTATGTGAAAGTCCCTATAAAGCCAATTCTATGACGGCTGTAAGAAATGATATAAAGAAGTTCCAGATTAAAAAGAGTCAATAGGCAAAGTATGATATTCAAAATATAATCCAAAGACGAGTATAGCCCCAGCTTATTAAACCACAGGTTGAAACTGTTTGCTATAATAGAAATAAATATCAAAGTAATATCACTGAAGCTCCCGTATCGATTGTTTCCCCAGAAAATATTTACATCAAAGAAGTAATCGCAGATTAAAGTAGTAACTAACCATACACTGTTGATTATGATTAAAATATTCAGAATCCACTTGGAGTTATGCACAAAAAGTTGATATTTTCGGTGGATCTTATAGAGCCTGCCCTGAAATTGGGTCTCCGACTCGACATCCTCACTAGCACCAGACTGTCCGTTTGCCCCGATCGCTCTTCTAGATGGCTTCCTCTGTGACTGGGCACTGTTGCTTAATAGCGGTTGATCCTCTCCTAAGGCAGCATCTGCCTCATTGGTCATTATACCCGCAGAATTACCAGCAGAAGCCGCTCCATCAGCCACTCCAGCAACAATGGCAGAGTGGTCCTGGCTTTTGATCGACCGATTACTTGTGGATATTGACTTGCTAGCCATGTTGATCGACTACAGCGAGTACTTTAGACCTTGCAAAGGCCAAAATATCAACAAGACAGTTATACTGTATAGGTAATTCCAAACTGTCATAGCAATATATAAACTTATATGGCTCTAGTAAATAGCCCTTAATCCGGGTAACACCGTATAATTCATTTCGTGAACCACCTCATCAGTCATTCTGTCTTGAACATTCCGCGTTCTTCAGTGCACTATCTGCCTCTTTTCCATTCTTGCAACTTTACATATGCTAGTTTGAGTAGGTTGATTCAAGAGAGGGGAGACAAGGATAACATGTGCCCCTTTGGGGGTAAATGTGTTTACTAGAGAGTAATTTCAGCTTCACATCTGCAAAAGCGCTCTTAGAATGGCGTATTCTTATCTTTAACATTTTCGTCTAATCATAATTCTAATAGTTTACTGTTTATGCGTCAACATAATAACTAAGTACCAGCTTCATGTGCAATAAGTAGTAGGGAATAAGCCTTTCGCACCGTTCAGTTGACCATACGTCCATCCGCTGCCATCATCCCCTCTAATGACCTCGATGGCATCACCAGCTGATATCGAAATTTCGTCGTCACCCTGTGCCTCATAGTCATACTGCGCAGTCAATATCCGAGTGGGTAGCGTAGTTCTTCTGGGAGGAGGTACTTGTGGAGCGTTCGAATTTCCATTTTTTGAAGGTGTTTCTTCGTTTATTTCTACATAAGTACTGGGGACCAGTCCAGATTCGCCTGTAGTGTTATTTCGTACCTTTGTCCAACCAGATCCAGTGTCCGGTACTTCCAAAGTGACGGAATCACCTACGCTGATCGTAGTTTCATCGGAGTCCTGTTTGGAATATGCGAACAGGACCTTATTGTTATTCGACTTGGATGGGACCGCGTGCTTGGAGGTGGTTGCAGCATTCTTGATTGAATAATTATCGGCGCCATCATTTTCGGATGAGTTCTCTTTACCTCCAAAATCATGGGTATGAGATGTTATTGCTCCAAAAAATGACGATGAATTACCCGATTTACTTTCAGTATTCAGGATATTTTTTTTGAGTTTACTAAGGATACCAGTTTTTTTTTTTAACCGACTTAAGTCGATGTCGTCAGTTGATAAATCCATATTCGAAGGCACATTATTTTGAATGCTTTCTATTTCAACTTCAGCCTTCAGTTTTAATGTCTCATGGGAAGTGAAGCTCATAACAACCGACAGGTAACTCTTCAGGGTCTCATAGAAATCCTGCCCATCCAAACTATTCTCACTGGATTTCAGTTCTCTTTTTTTCTGATTTAACGAAGACAAACGAGACAATTCGGACTGAGAGAGATCGTGGAATTTATTATAATCTTTCTCAGATTTTGCTAACTTTATTCTCAAATCATTAAGCTCTGTATGCGTGGGAACAGCAAATTTATCGTCGTCATGCCATACCGCCGATGGCTGGTACCGAAAATCGGTTGGTTCGTTCCAGTTTTTGAGGTTATGTTTTATGAACATCGCAGTGTTCATTGAAGGCTTATTTTGAGCGATGACGGAATTGGCGCTTTCCAACCTTTTTATTATGTTATCACTTGCCGCAATTTCGACCGAACTAGCAGAGGTCCAGATGGTGTTCAAAAACAAAATTCTAGATTCGTTTAAATCCTGTAATAAGTCCACGACTTCAGGAACATCTTGGAAAAAGTACTTATCTTTGACTCTGTTGGCTTGGTTGATCTTGATCAGATATTCATTCTTTGCAATATTCATTTCAGTTTCCTTCTCCTCAAGCTTGCGCTTGTTGCGATCATTAGGTGATTTTGTGTGCTTGCTTCTGGCAGCTTCCATAGCCATACATACATCATCATAGTTTTTCTTAGCTTTTTCCAATTCACTGTATATCGCATCCCTCTTATCAGTAACCTCACCGTTAAATCCGTTGATCTTGCTCAATGTCATGTCTAATTTGGCATTGAGTCCTGATAGTTGGTGAGCAATGACATTATCAAATTCTTTACTAAGCTGAGAATGATCTTGCGAGATAAAGGAAGTTTGCGACAAAACTTCATTCCAAGCTACCAAACAAGCGGCTTCAAGAGATCCTGGCGTTACTTTCGGCGTGTCACCAACTGAAAGCGAAACAGATACCGTACTTTTCTTTGCAGCGTACTCTTTTGATAAATGATCCAGTTTCTCACTGTACTCCTTCTCCAGTTTTGCCCTGTCGCGGTAAAATGCTTCAATATCCTTGAGCCATTTCACGTTGTTGCTTGCCCAATTTTGAGTTTCTTTATAAGAGTCCTTAATTTCATTCCCTATTGAAAAGCTTTCGCTCATTATTTTGTAAATCTCCAGATGTCAAATTGAGAAATCAATGCTTCAGTCTTGTTTATTATACCTGACGTTTTTCTCAGGAGGACCCTTTTGGTTCGACGACTTTTAGAACGCCTACTTGTCCTCCGGAGGATAAAAAATCAAGCGAACCATACGGTAACCCAAATTGAGCCAACATGAAAATAACCAAAGAAAAAGTCGCTGTTTATTGCTAGTTACTTAACTGGGCATATACTCAGTGAACTAAGCTATTTGCTATGGAAAGGCATACAGTGGCGGGCGTATCCGCCACGGTAAATTCAGAAAGATCTGATGTTGATGCGATGACTGAACAGCAGAGGATACAGCAACAGTTGCACGTATTTCAAAGTTCTTTACCCAAAGTTAACGAACTGGCATACCAATTGCTATTCAATGAAATTATACCGCTCTCAATGGCAGTGGAGAAAAAGCTGCTAAATAAAACTAATTTGCAAGATGACCAGAAAGTTGCGAAGCAAGATGACGATAAGGCTACAAAAGATTTTGAGAAACTGCATATAAACGCGTCATTAGATGCGCCTTCACACAAGATGTGCCAGGAAATAAGTGAAAGCGATCAGACTAAGCAAGAGAGGGTATTTGAGAGAGTGAGAAATATTGGATTTCAAATTGGAAACAAGATAACAGAACTGCTAGTATTCAGTAATAATCCGAATCTCCGCTTTAAGGATATGGACTTATTGGCTATTATGAAATTCATTTGCCGAGATGTATGGAAACAATTGTTTGGCAAACAAATAGATAATCTGAAGACTAATCACAGAGGAACATTTTACCTGTTTGATTACGACTATCGTCCCATACAGTCATTCTCTTTGGAGAGCGGATCCGCTGAAAAGGAACTTGCCTTAGTTAAACCATTTTTGGAGCTACCCATTGGAATTATAATGGGTGTTTTATCGTCATTAGGTTACTCAGGTGAAGAAGTGCAATGCATGGCGACGTTTGTGAATAGGCCAGACGATCGTCCTAAATCGACATTCCATAAAGGTATAAGTTTTCACGTCCAAGTTAATAGTCAGTAACCTGCAGCGAATTGATTGGTGTTATGTGTGGAGGAAATACTATGTACGCGTATAGAATGCACTTAAATTTGATGAGGCAAATGAAACGAACTTACTTTTTTTTATGAGATGCTAGTCGCAACACGTCCATCGATTTAGTATCAACGAGAGTGTGCGTGACTGGTAGTTCTACGCATAGCGAATTACAACGAAAATCAATTTGTGACAATTTATTCAAGTTGTAATCCAGGATCCTGCGTTCGTATTGTAATTGAAGCTCGAACCGCCGCTTTTGTTCCTGCCATTTCTTTTTGATTTCGAGTTTCCGTCCGTCAGAAATGCAAGTTTCCCATGCGGTTCTGCATTCTCTGCACATCTCTCTGAATCTTTTAGTCAAATTTTTAATGTCATCTCTAGTATTATCAACGGAAAGTGAAAGTAAGTGATCTCGTTGGGTATTTGACAGCGTCACTTTCATGCTTTCATCTGAAATCTTGGCGTTTCGTCTGGTACCTGGTGTCTTTTTCCTTTGAACTGTTGCTTCCTGCTCACTCCAGATCGTGTCGAACTTGCTTTTATACTTATTTCGAAACAGCATATATTCACTAATAGCTGGTGTTGAAATTTCCATGATTCTTGCTAGCTCACACTCATTCAATGTTGTGTGGTCAATTTTGGTAAAGTGAAAAAAGAATGCGTAGTAAAGTCTCCTCCGTGTACCCGATAGTAAACTCCATTCCTTTCTGATGTATCTCTTGAAGCCGTTATTATAATGTGCAAAATTTAGTTGATCTCTTGATGAGGAAGGACCCGAATATGTTTGCATTTCTTTAATCTTTGTTTGATAGTAATAGTGGAATGCTGTCGTTGGCACAGAATCCAATCGCTTGTCGAAGGCTTTCTTCGTGTGGTACACCGTCTGCGATAATTGTGCCCTTAATACTTTTGAACAATGCATTTCTGGTAGCTTCACAACTTCACCAATGACACAAGTGCTCAGCTTTTGATTGGAACGTTTATATATACATATATCAATGAAGCTATATGACCTGCTGAAAAATCTCCCTTGATCATCATCCTTCACTTTCTTTTCGTGGCTTGTTTACATTTGTAAAATAGTTACGCGCCGCGTCCAGTACAGCAACCTGACATGAGCTGAGCACTCGTTTATAAAACTACTCGCTCAATTGATTATCGACCACCTTTGGATTGTACTGTACTGTCATTCAGTTGTCTTAGTTTGTCTTAGTTTGACAGAAGTGCTAGTACACCGTAACTTGTTCTTTTTAAACTTTTTTGCCCTATTAAACTTTCTTATATATTATGTAAATCTTTTCGACGATACATCTTATAGAACGTAAAAAAGATCAAGCCTTATAATTAACGTTTTTGAATTGTACTTGTCCCTTACCAATTGTGCCTGTGACATTTGCAGAGTTTTCATCTATCTTGTCTGGTTGATCCAATGAGAATGCGAAAGCATTGTTAGATGATACTGAGGATGCGGATGATGCGGATGTTGTATTACGTAAAGGAATTTGTGCTGCAGAATTTAAAATCGCAGAGTCTGGCGAGCCTTGAGTTGAATGGTTATGAATTGCTGGATATCCATATTTCATTTCAGAATCATTTTTCAAATGAACTGACTGAGGCTGTTGCTGTTGTTGCTGTTGTTGCTGTTGTTGCTGATGATGATGATGATGGTGATGGTGTAGATGTTGACTTTTTATTGCTGCATAAACTGCTGGGTTTAAGGAATTTCCTGAGGCGGATGTATTCATTACCATTTGTTGAGGAGGTTGAGACTGAGATTGAACCAGAGCAGAAGTCGGTGAAGCTGATGATCGATGTGACTGTGAATTGGAATGCATATGCGTAAAATTGCGAGAGGACTCTGGTGATATCCTCGTGCTACCTTTGCCTCTACCTTTGATACCTTTATTTGAGTTTTTGTAAAGAGATGCAAAGTATTCTAGTAGCTCTCTTTCCTGTGGAGCAATATTTTCATTAGGATCCATTTCAGCCAATCTTTGAGTTAGTTCATTTAATGTATTTAAATGAAATCTATTTTGATGAGCTTTCATGTTACCTAGTTGAGTAAAACTTTTATTGCAACCATCTAGTTTACAAACAAACGGTTTTAATTTTTGATGAGTAACAATATGTGCCGCTAAATTACCCTTTCTTGAAAATCGTTTACCGCAAAGTTCACATTCATATGGTTTTTCGCCTGTATGTAATCTTTGATGAGTTTGTAAGTTACCACCTTGAGTAAACCTTTTACCACAGTATTCACATTGAAATGGTTTATAACCAATGTGAGATCGGATATGAACTTCCAGATGAGTAGATTGGGTAAAAAATCTATGACAATAAGGACACTCATGTTGTTTAACACCATGCGAACCTTTCGGTTTCTCGACACCACCAACCAATTGATAGGGTTGAGGGAGAATATCAGAATCTTCATTTATCAGTAGTCTACCATCAGCGGTTGTTGTAACTTTTTCAGTAACACCCTTTTTCCTTGCTTGAATCATTAACATTAATTGATCCACTTTAGTAACACCTAATAACGGTTTTGAATCATCTAATTGTGAAGAATCACTTGTATCCAATAATGGATTTGGTAATTTTGAAAGTGCTTCATGTGTAGAGTTTACGTTAACATCTAAATCCGAATGAATCAATTCTTCTTTTCCGATTTCATTTACATGATCATTATTATTAGAGCTTGCTGATCTCTTTTGTCTTTTGACATTGCTCAATTTCTGGGTATCGTCTATTACATTACCGTTATTATTATTACTATTTGCCAAAGTGCTTCCATTATCAGTATCATTATTATTGACATTACCATTGTTATTATTATTACTGTTGTTGTTATTATTATTGTTGTTATTGTTGCTGCTCCCATTTGGAAAACCTCGTGGTCCTGGTGTATAGCTTTGATTGTCTAAAGTAGCTCTCACAGAGGAATCTCTTCTTTTGAACTGAAAGTCAAAATCTTCCGCATTGAATTTCAGTGAGTTATTCCTTGTGTTCAATAATGAATTTCCATTTATGACTCCGCTGTTGTTAGCGCCACCATTTGCAGATGAAAACAGAGTGTCAAATTCGGACACCGATGTTGCTGGATTTGTATTAGGATTTGTGTTTGCAATTGCATTCGCATTTGTGTTCCCATTTGCGCTGACGTTCGCGTTCGAGTTTATACCTGCGTTCGCATGGCTATTCATGCCCACGTTTGGATTCGCATTCGTATTTGCACTCGTATTCGTACTCGTATTCGTATTCGAGCTGTTGTATGAAAATTTCCCGTTATTGTTCACAGTTGGAACCGCTCCACTTGACAGGGGTACGATCATTGGTGGTTTCATCGAATTCGCAGTAAAGGAATCCCTTTTGCTGGTTGCCGCTGCTGTCTGCGAGCCTGCTGTTGCTGAATGGAAAAACTCCAAATCTGCAGCATCATTTGGCCCGAAATATATTGAATTTCGCTTCGAAGATGGTTGTGGTGTTGTTGGGAACCTGTACTGCTGAGGAACCATATTTGAGTTCGAAACTCCGGTATTCGAGTCTGCAAACTGCTGCTGCTGCTGCTGCTGCTGCTGTCGTTGCTGCTGCTGGCTGGGCTGTTTGGACGAAAACGACGGAGTCTTGAATCTTGGCGGCATGAACGGTTCAAGCGTCTCGCTTTGTCTTCTCACAGTGTTGAACTGGCCCTGGCCAACATCCGAGTTCCTCGGCGTGCCGCCGTTGGCACCACCGCCGAGACCGCCCATCTGCTGCGGCCACATATTGTTGATTATCGAGTACCCTCTGCCGATCTGCGAAAGATCGCCATTACTGGGCACTCCCCCGCTCACAGAGGGCCGCTCCGAGGCAATATTCAGAAACGACGATATCGACGCATCCGTCGAGAACCTCGGGTGGCTGAAGTTGGTGAACATCGATATCGAGTCCTGCCTCTGCGGCTGTTTCAACGCAAATACCGCCCCGTTTCCCGACACGCCATCGCCGCTGCCAGCACCACCTCCCATATTGCCACCGCTCATGCTGCTACCGACCCCACTGCCGCCTGCCACGTTCGCGCTGTTACCTCCAACTCCAACTGGCGCTCCCGCGCTGCCGGCGTGGCTACCGCTGTCCTTTGGGTGATTCTCGTCGTTCATTCCGAACTGCTCCCCTGCTGCTACACTACTCCCCACGATTAACTCAGCTGTTCGAATGCCTTGAACTTCACTCCAGTCTAACCTTGGCCTGTCCAGTCCGGTCTAACCTACTGTATTCCTTTACCAATACCCCAGGAATCCTTGGATATAAGAAAGAACCCTTTGTTCTGTGAAAATATAACCTAATCGATATTTGTGAAAAACAAAATTATTCAACTTGCGCGAACTGAGTAAAAACTGCCTCGTCTGGTGTATATATGTCGTCCGGCGCCCTTCGTTTGATTATGAACCGTAACAAGCTGTGTCAAACGCTACCCAACGCCAAGAATATTTAATCCAAAAAAAACTAGACACTCTTGCAATACGATTTCGAATGCCGATCGTCTCTTGTTTCTTGGACCTGTTTTTTGATGAAATGGTCAATTCTAATCATGTCTTTGTTTATTGATTGCTCTTTGCTTTTTTTCCTTTCCGTTGTTTTTTTCGTCTTTGCCTGGTCCTGTCCCTCCTTTCCCGACCTGGTGAGCGGCGGATTGTTCAGGAGCATTTCTTGCTGGCTGCCATCTGTCCGACTGGGCTGCGAGAGTGTCCGGTGCCGGAGGGCGGACACCGGACACCGGACAGCCTCTGGCAGCATGGAGAAGCCGGCGCGCCGGCTTCTCCAACTTTCGGCGGGGCGCCGGGGTGCGAGCCGCGGAATGGGCACTCCGGGTAACAGTCCGGGCAGCACGCAAAGCTGGGGCGAACAGGCTACCCGGCCAAGACGGCGATGCACGGGCGTTACCCGCCCGGACCGTACAAAGGGCTCTCGCGGGCGCTCCTCTAGTAAGCAGAGCTGGATAACTGAAAAAAAGAGTGTCAAAAGCGTGTCACAGACGTGCCCGATGAGCTGAGCTGCCAGCACCGCACAGCACCGCATAGCACCCCTGACACAGATGGCGGAACAGGTTGAACCCCCAGTGGTGGATGAGGACGTCATCATGGACCCTGAAGCAGAGGTCGTGGACGAAGAGGAGGAGCCCGACAGGGAAAAGATTAAGCTGCTACCGCAAGCAAGCACAGAGGACGGAACTTGCGCGTCTTTCCAGATCGTAGACGAAGACCACACGTTGGGGAACGCGCTGAGATACATCATCATGAAGAACCCCGATGTCGAGTTCTGCGGCTACTCGATCCCACACCCAAGTGAAAATCTGCTAAACATACGGATCCAGACGTATGGCGAGTCGACTGCGGTGGACGTTTTGCACAAGGGTCTGAAGGACCTGACCGATCTGTGCGATGTGGTGGAGGAGAAGTTCACGCAGAGGATCAAGGAAATGTAGCCAGCACGAATACGTATCCTGTGTAGACTAGGTAGTTAAAGGTTTGTCGTAGTTAGTGGTCTGTCGAAGGCACGTGACTGGGAAGAGGGGTCAAAACGAGATTTTCCCGTCGTCGTTTCTTTTTCGCTTGGTGCATCAAGAAAAATTTTCTTGTCTTGGGCAGCTCATCGGGATGGGATATAAAAGGAAGGCAAGTTGAGGTATGGTAGATGAGTTGGAAGCACCAGTTTTTGCTTGGGGATGTTGTCCGAGACAGAGCAACACGCAGACAATTAGAGCAGAAGTACCATGTCAAGAGACTCGCAATTCAACAGATCGAACTACAACTCGCGTGGCGGTGACTTCCGCGGCGGCAGAGGTTCAGATAGAAACTCCTACAACAGGGACGGAAACAGGTCGTCTGGTGGCAGTTTCCAGGGTAACTCTAGGTCTTTTCAACAGGGCCCACAGGAGCTGATGAAGCCAAACTGGGATGAGGAATTGGCAAACTTGCCAACATTCGAGAAGAATTTTTACGTTGAGCACGAATCCGTTCGCAACAGATCAGACGCAGAGATTGAAGCCTTTAGAAAGGAAAATGAGATGACCATCTCCGGTCATGACATACCCAAACCGATTACCTCTTTCGACGAAGCTGGTTTCCCAGAGTACGTCCTAAGCGAGGTTAAGGCGGAGGGGTTCGACAAGCCAACGGGTATCCAATGCCAGGGCTGGCCAATGGCTTTATCGGGTAGAGATATGGTTGGTATCGCAGCAACTGGTTCTGGTAAAACTTTGTCGTACTGTTTGCCTTCTATCGTCCACATAAATGCCCAGCCTTTGCTGGCACCGGGCGACGGACCAATCGTTTTGGTTTTGGCACCAACAAGAGAACTGGCTGTTCAAATTCAAAAGGAGTGTTCGAAATTCGGTCATTCTTCTAGAATTAGAAACACTTGTGTCTACGGTGGTGTTCCCCGTGGGCAACAAATCAGAGATTTAAGCCGTGGTTCAGAAATCGTTATCGCTACTCCAGGTAGATTGATTGATATGTTGGAAATCGGAAAGACCAACCTGAAAAGAGTCACATATTTGGTTCTGGATGAAGCTGATAGAATGTTGGATATGGGTTTTGAACCACAAATTAGAAAAATCGTCGATCAAATTAGACCTGACAGACAAACTTTGATGTGGTCTGCAACCTGGCCTAAAGAAGTTAAGCAACTAGCAAGCGATTACTTGAACGATCCAATCCAAGTTCAGATTGGTTCTCTAGAATTGGCAGCATCCCACAACATTAAACAAGTTGTCGAAGTTGTCACTGGATTTGAAAAAAGAGATCGTTTGTTAAAACATTTGGAAATAGCTTCAGAGGATAAAGAGTCAAAAATCTTGGTATTTGCTTCAACAAAGAGAACTTGTGACGATATCACAAAAGTTTTGAGAGACGACGGATGGCCTGCTTTGGCTATACATGGTGACAAAGACCAAAGAGAACGTGACTGGGTTCTAAACGAATTCAGAACAGGTAGATCACCTGTTATGGTTGCCACAGATGTGGCTGCTAGAGGTATTGGTATGTTATTTTTTTTTTTTTACTTTATTTTTTTTTCAACTACTACTAAACTCCTACTAGGATTAATATTATTAGCAGACAGCAGTTGGGGATTAATTTTTTTTTCTACATGTATTTTTCATGTGGATTTTCACAGCTTATTGGTGAGTGCTTTTCTTCTTCATTGATCGAAAGTATTTTCCGTTTATGACATTGATTTTTTTTGGTTTATTGATTATCGCGACACAATAAAAAACAGTTTCCGATATTTGTCCTTTACTCGAATCTATATTGATTGTTGAATCACTACTTGAGGAAATGAAAATATGATTTTATGGGACAAAAATGTAACTGTGAAGAAGAATAAGATGTTCCTAAAGAATGATAATATTTTACGATTTTATTGTGATTGTCAATTAGCGTTGTCTTTCACGAAGTTCACAAAATTTTCTTGTTCCAATCGTGAAGAAATCGTAAAGAGTTTTAAATGGCCTTATCATTTCATTTTTGGCAAATTTCATCTATTTTTCCTCTTTTTTCGCTAAAGAGGCTCAACTATTACTGTTGTGCTTTCTATTAGTTGTGTTCTCTGCTCCTTTAAAGGTTTGACTTTCGCCATAAGAATTTTGCTATAATCGAATGGAAATTTTAAAGCTGGACTGAATTTCTTTCACTTATATGCCGCGAAAGTGATTCTATTGACTGAAAGACAAACGTTGGGGGATCATAATCAATCTATTGAAAGATTTTATTCTGTGTTGAAAAATATGATTAGTTTTGATGACAAAATTTTCATATTTCCACCAACTTTGCATGCTTATTTGATTTGTTCTTGTTAATTCTATTGTAGTTCTTACGGTTATCATGACAATTTACTAACTTTTTTCCGTTCCACTTTTTTTTTTTACAGATGTCAAAGGTATCTCATATGTTATTAACTATGATATGCCAGGTAACATTGAAGATTACGTTCATAGAATTGGTAGAACAGGTAGAGCCGGTGCCTCAGGTACTGCTATATCGTTCTTCACTGAAGATAACAAAAGTTTGGGCTCTTCTTTGATATCTATTATGAGAGAAGCCAAACAAGAAGTACCAGCCGAGTTATTGAAATATGACAGAAGAGGCCATGGTGGTCATCCAAGATATGGTGGTGGCTACGGTGGTCGCGGTGGTCGTGGTGGTTACGGTCGTGGTCGTGGTGGCTACGGCGGTCGTGGCGGTCGCGGTGGTTTCGGTGGTGGCAGACCAAGAGATGGTGGTTGGGGTGGAAACAGATATTGAGTCCATACAATGTGCGCCTAGTCAAAACTTTTATTCCTTTGTTTTATTTGTATATTAGAAATTATAAATATTTGATTTTTTTAAGATTACAATCTCATTTAAATTATGTGCATGTATTTACCATGTATTGTCCCAGCCATCGTCACCGACAGGTTCTTCTTCCATTGACTTGTTTACTTTTAGTCTATCCTTGATTGACGCTCTAGATTTCGCGCTTGCCTGTGAACTTTTAGACCTTGGCGTGAGTATGCTCGTTCTAGTTTTTGTATTTGCTAGTATGCTTACTTTTTTTACCGGTTTTACTGGTTTCCCGATGGATGGCACCGGTTTAGATTCTTGTTCTGCTTCCCAAATTCCACCGTCTGCCCAGGCGGCATCAGTGCTATCATCATTGCCAAAACCATCATTATCAAAATCATCATTCCAAGACTCTTCGACAGTTACCTTTGAAGGATATGACGTGTGGCCGTGGCTGTTTGGAGTAGACCTTGTGGAGAAAGGTACACCGGTACTATCGGAATTTCCTTCATTGTTTTTATCGTCATCAAATGTGTCCCAGGCGTCTAGTGGCGCCGGTTCCACGGTGGTCACATTTGGAGAAGGTGACTGATCAGGAAATGATGATATCACGACTGTTGACATGAATTGTTTCACAAGTTCAGCATCATTTTTCTCTTCATTCTTTCCATATTCATCAAAATTGATGTCCTCTGATTGAGTAACACTTTTTGAACTTTCTTGTATACATTTTGCCTCGCTTTCTAATTTGTTAAGGTATTTTTCAAAAAGATTTTTTGCCTTACTTCTTACAAGCGGATCTTTGTCAAGTAATTCTGGAGCTATCACCGTGAGTATCTTGTTTGCTATAGTGGTAACATCAAATAGATCAATGGTCTTTTTGAGACCATACAAAGCAGCCAGACGTGGTTTGATAATGGGATCTTTCAACGACTTAGTAAACGCAGTAGCCAAAATACTCGCTCTGTTACCTGAGGAGGTCGAGAGTAAGGTAGCAATTTGCGTGATAATTATGACAGTCCAAGTCCGTATGTCAACATCTTGATCCACTTGAGTCTTTGCCAAATGTCTTAAGAGCTCATTGTTTAATTGTCTTTCTGTTATATGAGGGACAATAATAGGAATGTTTTTTAACGTCTGCAAACGCAAAGTCGGGTCAGAATCTGCCAGTCCCTGGGCGAATCTGGGAAAAATCTTCCCTGACAGTTCAGTTGAAGATAACTTTTTAGCAACTTTAGGCAAGTAGATAAGTAAAAGAAACCGTACTTGCCTATCTGGTAATGCAAAACACTCGTATATCAAAGTTTTCGATGCTTCTGGGAAAAAATCTTTGTCTATAGTCAGGTCCAAAAATATAGCTAAGAATGGGATCAATCTAGCGATAGATGATGCACTGCTATTCTGAGTACTAATAAGCCATTGGATTATATTGGATAGTTCTGGTAGTAATAAGCCTTCAATGAATCCCGGTGTCATATTATGAAATACATTTCTCGCGTCAAAAAAAATTGATTGAATCTGTAACATAACAGCGAGTTTATCCTGTGGGTCCTTGATATGCAGTTCTTTCAATTGCTGCGAGATACTGATTAACGGATTCGATAACCAGGTATTCGTTGATTCCAATCTACTCATGAAAGCATCAAAGGTAATTCTTGTCCTTGACAGGTTTTGCAACGGAACTTGCCAATCTGTTGGCACCTTTGATGCACTACCGATCAATTCTATAATAAGATTGCTTAGCTGGAGCGAATCAATTCTTTGAAAATCATCCGTGGTAGTTTGTAGTCCCATCAATTTATTATACAACTGCACATCTGAAGCAAATTTTCTGGAACTAATCTCGCTTTTCTTTTGGCATAGTTCCATCCCAAACAACAACCACTGACCCTTTGAATCAATGAATATGGATTCTCGAGATATTGTACCGACAACAAATTCGTTCAAGAACTTCAATGTTGTCAATAATTGCGATATTCCGAGCTGTATACTTTCACCGTTGCTTTGTAGCTCACGTATATCATCCCAGGGAAACGGTTTTACGCGTTCAGTAATAATGAATGTCGACTGCGGATCAGAATCAAATGTCTCTAAGACAGGGCATAACCCTGGAATCCTTAGCACTTTCGCCTTGTGAATAGCATTCAAAATGAGATCTTCATTTTGTTGTGATCTATTCGCCTTGAAGACTGTAACAGGTGACGAGTCTGATTTTCTGGTACCGTTTAAAACTTGCCATAATGTGCTCTCGTAAACTGGTTTATCTTCCAAAGAATAGGGAAACTGAAAATTCGAGATCGATTTGAATATGTTGATGAAACTCATTCCAGGAATCGCACCCAAGCTGACTTGATGTAGCCATGCCGAAAGCATGTTTTTCAACTTCTACAATTTTTCGTATTTACATTTTTGAGCTACTGCAACAAGAGATGAAAAGAAAAATTACACGTGACGATTTCCATTGAAAATATTAAATATGGGAGGGTTGAAATAGTATAAATAGAGTTTATAACCTGGAGCACCATGGAATCCAAGTGGGCATGTGTTATAGTACATTGCTCAGCTGTGTTGGGAAGAGGACCTGAAAAAGCGTTTTCTATAACTGAAACTTTTAGTGGTTGGATAAATAGTAAGCCACGGCGAAGAAAACAATTGCGCAGAGAATGGCCAATTTGCCACTACCCTCACCACCTGTAGTTTGTGTGGACTGTGAAGCTTCTGTCTGGTTTAGTGGCTCGCTGTTAACGTCCACTCTACCGATCAATAGTTTTTCCAATTTCTTGAGAGCATCGTCGGAATGACCAATATCATTGAATGGTTCGGTAGCAATTTGACCAGCTAATTCGAGAATAATTTCATCACCACCTGGGTGCTCGTCAACGAATTTAGTGACATCGTAAACTTTGCCATCGATAATAATCCAGGCATCTTCTGGCGAGTTGTGCTCTGCAATTTCTTGGTAAGTGAAAACGTTAGACATGGTTGAAGGCTATTAAAGATGTTCAATCAGCGAGGGCTAGCAGTCGAAGTTCTAGACACGACAGGTATTCGGGATCTGACCAAAAGTTTCACGGAACTGCTTTATCTTATATCAGACCTCGTTCTTGAACGATCTGCCAACACCGCACATCTCGAGAACGAAAAAGCCGAAAAGTCCATACGAAAAATCGGACGCTTTGCTTGTTCCGGACATGAAGATTCAACACATCGTATAAGACCTATAGCTATCGTTTACTTAGTCGAATGCTACGAATGCTATGAATGCTATGAAGGCTCTCATTCCAGGAATATACTCCATGGTGGGGGCAGAATCTTATGTTGCAGTTCCGTTATAGTATACAGGTTATGATATTTAAAAACATGCTGAAATAATCTACCATTTGAATTCGATACCAGATTGAGTCAATTTTTCCATTCTTAGCTCATGTTTGTTCTTTGCCTGGGCTTTTAGTTCGTCAACAGATTTTTTGATTTCAGTTTGGATGAAGACTCTTCCCTTGTGTTTAAAGAGCTTTTCTATCTTAGCGCCTTTTGGAAGCAAGCGTACCTGTAAGATGTGCCCCATTAAAAGGTAGTTATCCATTGTCTCTTGTGCGATCTTTGCGTCTTCCTTGTTGACGAATTCGATGAACCCATAATGTCTGGAATTACCGGTTTTTTTGTTGCGTGCTAATCTGACCTGTTTCAAGTCCCCAAATTGAGCAAAGTATTTACTCAGTTCCCTTTCGTGAAATCCCTTTGGTAGTCTGCTGACGTAGACAACACCGGAATGGTCTCTGTCATTTTTCTGTTTATTATCACTTTGTTTCTTAGTTTCTAGCTTCTTTATCTTGTGTGTGCTTGTCTCGTCATCAACATCAAGCCCTTTGATATCATCCGCCTCCTCATCCGAATCCAAGTTGGAGTCTGAATTGGAGTCTGATTCTGAATTTGAGGCTTTTACTGCTGATGAGCTCGCCTCAGAATTTAATGTCGATTCGACATTTTCCTCTTCTTCCACTTTCTCCACCGGTTCTGGCTTTGGTGCTTTGACACTTTTTTCGTCTCTCTGCTTGGTAGTTTTCTTTACCATTGTGCTGTGCCTCTATTAATCTGGGACAATAAGTGTGAGCAAGTAAATGTACTACTAACTTTGTCTATGTGATGAGCTCAAATGAGTTTGACATGCGATGAGGTACCTTCTGAAAATTTTTTGTCACTGCGCGGGAATATAATTACCCGGAAATATCGATAAATATAAGATGTTTGGGCAAGTATGTTAATACCAATAAACTATATACAATTACGTATCGTGAGTGCCCTAATCTGAAGTTTCGTGAATAATTGCCATAAAAGTTCTATTCAGTGGTAGACCCACAACGTTGTAATAGTCACCGTCGATTTTCTTGATTATCATAGCACTCATACCCTGAATCTTAAAGCCCCCTGCGACGTTTATACCGTCTTCACTATCTACGTAGTCCTCTAGAAGTTTCAAAGGAATCTCATCGTCACACACTATATCTGTGGTTTCGTGGAATGTTTTACGTATTTGATAATCCTCTTCACACTTCCATCTTATTATTGTCACGGCTGTTACAACTTTTAGAGGCGAATAGCCTTTTGAATAGCAAAAGTTCTTCAAGTTTTGCAATTGGATCTCTTTACTTTTAGGCTTCTCATATATTCTGTTGTTGCTGTCAATTACAACTGTATCTGCGCAGATTACAAGTTTGGGTTTTCCTTGTTCACAATTCATTCGCTTCAGATCCCCAACAATACCCTCGGCTTTGCAACGGGAAGTGTCGCATACGTAGCCAATTGGATTATCTTGATAGACCGATTTATCAAGATCTTCCGCAAATGAAGGTTTCATTAGCGTGAGCTCTTTAATGCCCATAACATCGTGTAAGATTTCATACCTTCTTGGCGATGAGCTGGCCAGTATTATATCGAATTTACTTGCGATGGTATGAGATATGCGGGAGCCATGCGATGATACCATGTCAAAGATTTATATTAGTCGTGGAAGTGTTTCGCAAGACTAGGTGTGGTAAACGTGAAATAGCAGTTAGCAAAATCGACGATAAAGGCCGATTTCATGTTAATGTCATTTGATACAAAATTCACAAGAGAAAAAGATCAGAATAAGTCAAATAAAATTACAAACGGCGTAAGCCCGATAATACAACTCTATCAGTAATTTTATAAATTTTTTCAGAATGTTTTGCTTTATCTTCATTAGCATCTTCTTGCTCATCGGATTCATGGGACGCTGCCTGTTGAGAAGAGTTCATATTTCCTTGTTCATCTTGATTTGAAGAAATGTTGTTACTCTCTTTAGCTCCTTTGTCGCTCTTTTTGTTCACTGAAGCTTCATTGAAAAATGCTAATTCTGTGCCAACAAGTTTTTTCCAACTGCCCTCATAAATTTTATCTTTGATCTTAAATAACGGTGCCTCTGTTTCCAGTCCAGAATGCTGTAAACAGGCAGTTCTATCAATTTCTGACTTTCCTCGGTAATCAGCACTTGGTATATCTACGCTGACATATACAGACTCGAACTCCTTCTCATCACCGGGGGATGTATTAGCTACCACGTCTTTAGCTCCTTTCGCAGCGGCCTCTTTTCTAAGTTTTATGTCAGCGTCTGATCCAGCTTCAAAGGCATTTCTGTAATCCCAATTCATTTCTTCACCCAGGCTTAAAAATTCAGCATTACCGTTCATTGTCATTCTCCAATTGCGCTTAGTAAATGGCACATTAATATATTCTTCTCCTGCTTCAATTGAACCGGTCAGATGTACCTCATATTTATCTAACGAACAACTTCCGCTTCTTATGATTGATCCATCCTCATCCAAAGGTTCTTTCCAGTTAGAATATCCCATAAGACTCATTCCTAGAGCAGCTTTGGTGGCAGCATGTGTAACAATCAGTATAGTTTCTACATTAGGATACTCATTTTCAATCTTTCCGATAAATTTAGGCCAGAGATCGGCACACCTTTTGAATAAATTAATCTCTGTTTCGCCTTTATCAGAAACCACAGATATCGATTCCCATTTTGGGTTGACTTTGCCTGGAAAAAAGTGTTCCAAGGTTTCTATAGGAGCAGCAACTGGAATAATGGGTCTGTCAGGTCTGTACCACTCACCTAGACCTCTCTCGATCTGAATAGGTAATTCCAGGATATCGGCTATTGGTTCACTGGTCTGAATACAACGATAAAATGGGGAGGAAAAAATCAATTCGGGTTGATTATCCAGCGAAACGATGTAGTGCGCCAGTTCCTTGGCTTGGTCGATACCATGTTTAGCTAAAGGTACATCACTGTCAACGCCTGTTGGAGGAGGAGGATAGGGTCCAGTAGGTAGCCAGTTCGATCTATAGCCATGTCTAGCAATGTAAATAGTTTTCACAGTCATTATGCGACTCAAAGGCCTTGATGTTTTACTATTTTCTCGTGGAACTCCTCGATCGAATTCAATTCAACATAATTATTGCAGCATAAAGCGGAAGCGCGGTAATGTTGAAAAATAAGAACGCAAGAGCCTAGTGGTAGAAGAGTGCAAACTCCTGAAAAGAGACTAAAAGAGATGCCGCCAGGTGTGAGTAAGAGAATCAAAACACTATCAGTAACTAGGCCTATCATATATGGTAACACCGCCAAAAAATTAGGTGAAAAAAGACCACCAAATGCACCTGCTGAACATACGCATCTCTGGACTATCTTCGTAAGAGGTCCTCAAAATGAGGACATTTCGTACATCATAAAAAGAGTTGTCTTCAAGTTACATGATACATATCCTAACGCAACGAGGACGGTAGAGGCACCACCTTTCGAATTGACAGAAACAGGCTGGGGTGAGTTTGAAATTAACATCAAGATACATTTTGTTGATGAGGCAAATGAAAAATTGCTGAATCTTTATCATCATTTGAGGCTTCATCCCTATAATAATATCAACCCTGACTATCCTCAGAAAACAGATGAAATTTCGTCGATATATTATGATGAGATTGTATTCAATGAACCTAACGAAGACTTCTTCAAAATTTTGATGAGTACGCCAGGCAATTTGTTACCATCTAATAAGACTGAAAGTTGTGTCTTCTCACGGCAATTGGAACAAGAAGAACTTGATAGGATTGATATAGGGATTAAGAAGGTTGCTGACGAATACAACAACTTAAAAGCTGAGATAACAAAGCAGTTTGGGGGAAATGCCTAATGTAAGGTTAGTGTAACAATATCAACAATCCCGAATTGCCTTTCAAATATGTGTCAAGTCACCTGTATTTTCCATATATGTACATTACGTGTAAAGGCGGTATGTTAATCTATAAAAATAACTAGCGCATTTCATTATTCTACATGCTTGGATTGGTTCAGAGGTACAACAGACAAAAGCAAATTACTTTGGCGTAAGTGGTTTCCAAGAATCCAGACTTAAATTCTCTAATTCTGGCTTTTTGGCAGGTCTCATAGGAGGAACCTTTCTTTTCGGTGAGATGGAAACTTTAGGTTCACTATGCGACAATTTGTCTTCTTTAATTCGCGTCGATTGATTCGCTGAAGTTATCGTAGAGGAAGAGGTTGGCACTGCCATACAAGATGAATTGACCCCTTCAGCAGCAGGGGACCCAGCCTTAGAATTAGCAGCTGAGACAGATCTACTTGAGTTATTCTTGGGAGTCATAATCACTTCATTGAAACCAGGCGGCACAGGCTTTCTGGCCTGTGGCACAGGTGGTGGGGTCGATCTTGACGTGACTGCAGTTGTATATGATTTTCGTGGGAGATAAGAGCTTACTTCTGGCGAAATATCACTGACTTTTGTGAGGCTTGCAGTTGATGACCTAGGAGCGGGTGGAGGAGGTGCTCTTAACTTAGCTTTTCCATATCCGTCTATTGGCGGGCTATTCTCTTTGCGAGCGGCAGGTTGTAACAATACGGACGATAGAGACGAAGACGAAGACGACGAAACTGATGTATTCAAGCTTGCTGATGAATTTGGAAGGTCTAGCAAGATAGCAGTTGAAGCAGGCTCGAATTTTCGCAATTTCTGGTTGGTGTTCTGTCCACTGAGATCGGCCTCCATTAAACTTCTTCCATTTTTCTCTAACTCTTCAGGATGTGCAGCTTTATAGTCATTATATAAACGCTTTGTCAAATCAAGTTTAATAGCTTCATCCACATATGTCACTTTAGCTCTGTAAGCAGCGTATACGGGCTTATGATCGCTCATCATCAGCGGAGCATCTGAATAAGCTAGAGGGTGCAGATTATCACCCTTGTAAACAATTCTATCGGTCCAAGAGGGTGTCCTTGCTTTTTCTGAGGTGTCGTAAGTATCGGTACCGTAATCATACTTATAGGTTGGACGGAATTTTAGAGTTGGTTCTTTAAACTCTTGAAAAATGACGCCAGAGTTAATCTCCTGAGTCAATTGATCATACCTTAGCAGTTTTTCAATGTAACCGTCATTTTGATTCAAAAGTTCACTTCTAACTTCCTCGTTCGGTAACTGTATTCTATAATTTAAATCCCCCAGCCAAAATATAGAGTCATGATGAGGTATTGTCTTCGAGCGCGTGAAGCATATACTTTTGACGATGCTCTCATAGTCATTACGGCGCTCGTCTATACTTCCAGATCCAGCCGCAAGGTGTGCATTGACGAAGCAAAAGGAGGTTACGCCGTATTCAAACCTAATGGCAACTGCACCCTTATTACCTGTAATTCCTCCAAACCCGGTCTTTTTGGAGGCACCTTCTACTTTCTTGACAAGTTGTGCCTTATCAGATCTCACAAAAAACAATATCAAAAGAGAAGACATTTGCTCAGCTCTTAGCAAGATGTACTTTTCCTCGTATTGATTCAGACATTTCCCAACCATACTTTCCCAAAAGGAACTCTTTGAATAGTCTGCATTTAATATGGAGCCCGCCGTTAGTTCTATAACCTCTTGCAACCCCAAGACGACGAAGTCAGGCTTGAACTTGTCTCCGATAGGAAACAGCCATTTCGACAGATCCGATTGCCTTGAAGTACCATTGACATTGAAAGTGCCAACTAAAAGGTTTATAGTCGAATGAGAAGTGAATTCATCGAATATTTCTTCCAGTTTGGTTGTAACATACTCATTAATTGGATCGTATAGCTGAACACACTGTTGGTGGGGCAATCTACCCAAAAGAGTATCGATATTTTGCTGTTTACCTTTGTCCATAAAGTTATTGATGTACATCCTACTCACGGATTTTGTTGCATCAGACAGTGCCCCAGCAAATGACATTTTACCCTTTCTTGAAAACGACGATTTCAAGGCATTGGTACCAGTGTATATTTGCGAAATTTGATCCCCATGATCAGCCCAAAGATTGTTATGTTTCACAATATAATCATCAGAATCATTAGATGAGCTTGCGGACGCTAGATGGAAATCTTCCAGGAATGTTTTGAAAGCAGCAATGGAAATTGTTTGCTGAACTAGATTTGTTCTATCCAAGCAATCCAAACAATTTGTTCTGAAAATCCCTTGTTGTTCAGAAATAACCTTTTTTTCTTTCACATCATAGGAGAAGTATCCGGACACCAAAAGAGAATCTAAAATTTTTGGAATGACCTTCTCTACAGCTGAAAAGCCTTCCTGAGCGGTCTCTCTGTGAAAATCGAATTCCGTTAGGAAAACATCTTCACCAAGCTTTAACTTTTTGGACTTCTTTAAATGCTCTTTATATCTCTGCGATAACTCTATTTCTGCAGATTTTGTCGATAGTAGATTGACTATGTGTACAGGACCGTATTCATTAATCAAATTCATAAAATGCTCATCAAAAATGGGTTGAGTTGCCTCTAAAGACCTTGTTATCTGTACCTTTGGATTGATTAATGACGTATCTTGCTCCCAAAACACAGGAATACTACCTCTTATTTGATTGAAAGCATAGCAATATTGGGATGAGTACATAATTAATTCTGTTTCGACAAAATTAGCTACATTACCTTCATCATCAACGCCGCGAGCATTAAATCTTGTCCCAGCTCTTTTCCAGCTTTGCTTTGAAATAACTGTTAGCCCGACTTTAAGCTTCTTGATATATGTCACAAAAGTTTCTGCGAATCCACGAATAACAGTGGTCAAGAAACCTTGTTCATCTAATGTTTGTTTGGCATCGCCGTCCAATCTATCTCTATACGTAATGATCTCTTGCATTAAAAAAGAGTTCCACATATATTCCTCCTGAAAATTATCAACGCTTAGGGAGTAATCACTAAAGCCACGATGCTGTAAAGTGGAGGTCAGATCAAAATCTGAACTGTAGTAAAAAGATCCATTGGATAATAGTTTTCTTAACTCATAACATGGATGACGTGGTGAAGACTCCTGATAGTCTTGAGTGTCGTTGTCTGAGACTACTGGATAGCCTGATGCGTCAATTTCTACAAAATCCCAACGAGAATCATTTAGACAAAAGAAATCAACAGCGAAGATTTTATTCACAGTTTCCCCTGGAATCGGCTGGGCGACCTTAGACTTTCCCGTTATTGTACCAATGAAAATTAGCCCATCAATCTCAATTAGTCCCACAAACCCATATATCTCACGCAGAGAAAGCTTTTTGAAACCATGATTGTCCAGGTCATTCTTTGGCACCAATTCTATAGCACATCTGGGTCTCTTGGATTGTTTTTCACCCACTGATTTCAAGATCAGGGCAAACGAATCTGAAACTATCGCAATTCTTCTCTCAGGTTGCGTTGATAAAAGGATAATCATGCGCAGCAATTTTATGTTGTATCACTTCACCCTACGATCAATTTATTTTTATTCACGTATATCAAAATATGTAGCCTGGTGGAAGTTTTTCAATATTGGCGATGTTTCGTTTTCGATACTGTGCAAATGTCCCCCTTTCTTTTACTGAAATGAAAAAAAAACCAGAGCACTAAGCTAATTCCAAGTTGATGTAAAAAATACTATAAATCATCAATAAATAATACTTTATCATATTCGTAAACGTAGGAATTTATTTATAGGACTATCTGGAGATAATCTTTTTCTTTTGACTAAAGGTATACAACGTATTTTGTCCTGCCAAATGAAGACTTAAGCGTGACCTGCAGCTCTGGCTTGAGAACTCTCAGGTAAAGGTACTTCGCCAGATGCAACAATGTTGTTGACAGTTGAAAAGATAGCTTTGATGGAAGCGTCACTGACATCTTCTGTGACCCCAATACCCCATTGATAGGCGTTTTGGTTGTCGCTATCACGTCTGTAGTTCAATAAAATGTAAGATGCAGCTTGAGTAGAAGAACCCGAGCCCAAAGAATGTTCAGTATAGTTAGCGACGGCAAATTTAATGTTGAACAAGTTTGATAGTGCATCTATCATAGAGGAGACTGGGCCGTTACCGGATCCGGATATGTCATAAACTTTTCCATCAATAGAAACCTGACCTGTCAAGTTCCTACGGTCATCGCCAACTTTTTCAACATTGTAATCTAGCAAAGCTATCTTATTGAAAAATTCATTGTTGTAATTGTAAGTCTCCCTGAACAACTTAGAGATTTCGTCAGCCTTTAATTCTCTGCCCAAAGCATCAGCTTTGTCTTGAACAATCGTTGAAAATTCGATCTGTAAGTTTCTTGGTAGGTCTAGCCCTAAACACCTTAAAATAACCCATGCTGCACCACCCTTACCTGATTGAGAATTGACTCTGATGACAGCTTCGTAATCACGGCCAATATCCTTTGGATCTAATGGTAAGTATGGAATAGCCCAGATTTGATTACCTTCAGCGCGCTTCTTTTCCTGCAAATTGAAACCCTTTTTGATAGCGTCTTGATGAGAACCGGAGAAAGCACAAACAACAAGATCACCACCATAAGGAGCTCTTGGTGAGACTGGTATCTTATTGCAACGTTCCACAACTTCGATTAAAGAAGTCAAATCAGAAAAATCTAGGTTTGGTGGTACCCCTTGAGTGTACATATTCAATGCAACAGTAACCAAGTCAACGTTACCAGTACGTTCACCATTACCAAATAGACATCCTTCAACACGATCAGCACCAGCGAGGACACCTAATTCAGATGCGGCGACACCACAACCACGATCATTGTGGCAATGAGTAGAGATACAGATTTTTTCACGTTCACTGATATGAGTCGCAAAGTATTCGATTTGATCAGCATAAACATTTGGAGTTGTCATTTCTACAGTTGCAGGTAAATTGAAAATGATAGGATTCTCTGCAGTTGGTTCCCAAGCGGCTTTCACTGCTTCGCAAATTTCTACAGCAAACTCTACTGGCGTATCACTAAAGGTCTCTGGAGAGAACTGGTAGCTCCACTCAGTGCCTTGTTGATTTGGATCATCCTTCGTTAGTCTTCTGACAAGTTTCGTTGCTTCAACAGCTTTAACAATAGCCTCCTCTCTCGACATGTTGAACACAACTTCACGGAAAAGATCACTTGTTGCCAAGTAAGTGTGGATGGTAGCCTTCTTAGCGCCAGTTAGTGCTTCCACGGTTCTTTTGATCAAGTGTTCACGCGACTGGACTAGACACTGAATATTAACATCATCGGGTGCGTTCTCAACAGCATACCGTGTGAAATCAAAATCAGTTTGAGATGCAGATGGGAATGAAACTTCAATCTCCTTGAATCCGATGGCAACCAGTTTATGGAAATACTCTTTCTTTTGCTCTACCGACATTGGATCCGGGAGAGATTGATTCCCGTCTCTTAAATCCGTCGAAAGCCAACGTGGTGCTTTAGTTATGGTGTTGTTTGGCCATGTTCTATTAGGTAACTTTGGCACAGGAAACGATCTGTACTTCACGGAGGGATCCCTTAACATATTTTTGTATGCTAACTTCACCGGTGGAATAGACTTCGCAGAACGACTTACATTTTCAGCTAGAGTTACTAGCGTCTGACGGAAAATCATTGTAAATTGCTACACTTACTTTCCAGATATGCTATCCACAAAAACTATCACCTTTTCCCCGAGATGAAACTCTTTTATTGCAACATTTTATATATAGGTGATGACTGATTTTTTTTCAGTTTTGCAGAACTTTTTCGAATTTTTCAGTTTTTTCAATTTTTTCAGAAAGTGATCAGTCAGTCGAATTGGGGAAACGTAAAAGAAAAAATTTTTCATTATTGAAAAATCCAACTTCCACACGCAGTGACGCACGCAGAACAAGCACAGAATAGAAAAAGAATCGCATTACACATTGCACACAATCTATGACTTGTAGCATATGATGCATGCATGGGCGTATGTGGGTTACTCGGTTATTCACCCTGAGGTTGTTGCAAGGTTGTCATGGAAGTATGACACATGGTCAAGCAGCGTACAGGAGTAAGTGAAAGCCAAAGTTTCACTGAGTCATACTTTCATGTAACTTGGAGAAGTTTGATGATCAGTAAATTCCGTCTGTGGTTGCTGCCAGGGCTCCATCGAGGTTATCCGTTAGGACGTCGCGGTCCAGCGGAAGTGTCAAGCTACACGAGACCGCATTCCCCGACGTATTACGAGTTGTTAGGTTGGTGTTCAAAGACTGCTAGCCTTCGGCAAGATTGATGACACTAGTGATTGCAAATAGTCGAATAGCTATTCGCTCGCCAGTAATGCAGCGCTTGCGTCAAGTAGTTCTCCAGATTTCTCGTCTGATATCCGCTGTAGAATCGTAGTTATAGTGAATCTTGGCACCAATCTTGGCATCAAGCCCCTGTTTTGATTGTGGCGCACGTAAAAACTAGGTAAAGATTGCTACCCTTGTCGATGGCATGGGTTGGTAAAAAATTTTGATGAAGAAGCAAATTGCAGTATTCTTTTGATTACCTAGATATGTAGTTAATTAGTGGTCATTGATACATATAATGGACGAAAAAGACACTTGGCAAATGCAATGCAGATATCAGTTTGCTAGCTGTATAAAGAGCACGTATAGCCTTGGTTTCAAGGATATCATGGATAGCAATTTGTTAGATATTAAAAATACAATGATTCTGAATGAAATAGTTCTGCTCAGGGAACAATATGTATAGTGTAACGTTTAGGAAGTGAATTAGAATTTCTATAATGGATGTGAATGCTGATGAACTGTTCGCAATGACGTGGCAATCTCAATTGGATGCAAATTATTATTCGTTTGATGTTCTGTTGATTGCAGATTGCTTAAGATGCAAATAAAATGAGGGTTCGTCACCTGATGCAGAAGGAGGCGAATTTAGCTTTGGTCTTACTTTTTTTTTTTTCAATTTTGTCATTAATGCTAAACCTTTGTCAAAAAAATTGTATGAGCCACTTGAATTTGACCTCATGATATCTTTTGAGCCCGTGGTCCGCCCCTCTGTATCGCTATCTTGTGAACTGAATGCGGCGAGACTTGAGAGACTGTCAGCACTTCTGCTTACCTTTTTGGATTTAGTTTTCAATGAGCAGACCTCGCGGTTACTCTGGCTACTTGTTTCTGTTCTTCGCACCTCAGCTCTTTTGGCGGCCTCAATGGTTGCATCACTTTCTGCTTTTTCAGTAGAAGTCGTGGTTGACGTGTAGACCGAGCTCGTGGACACTGAATTCGAGGCCGGTACCGAATAAGATGTGTTCACAGACCTTACAAAATGTCTGTATGCGTCAGACATGAGGTCTATAGCATGTTGCTTAGCTCGAAGTACAGCATCTCGATCCGCGATGGTTTCGGACCGATACCACTCCCCAAACAGCTTTCTCATTCGATCTGGTAAATTACATTCCATAGACGAATTTTCCTGTATAAAATTCTCATATATCTTTTTGTTCCAGCCCTTATAATCGAAATCCTCTCTATGATAGTTTGCCAGGTAATAGTTGCAGTCTTTCCAAAACTCAAAATTTTCCGCACAATGAGATCTCAGCAAAAATGCTTCAAAGTTCTTTATATTAAAAGGGGACTCCTCACTTGAATCCAGTGCCTTGTCTCTCTCATCTTTTTCACTTCTTCCTTCTCCCTCATCCAATGTCAACTGACTCAGTAATTCACTTAAGGGGGGAAAGTTCACCACGTTCGCTGAACGGCTGCTGTCGGGCATTTTTACCTCGCGCCTCCCTTCTTTAAGATTCCCACCCTCTCTTGATCACGCTTCTCGAATAAAGCGGCTGTGAGAGATTTTTATTGGCGATGTTAGCCGTTCACCTGTTTTTTGCAGAAACCCTTTTCGAGTTCTACTTGAACTTCGAATCTACAGCCCAGTGCACACGGTTCCTTCCCACTGTGAGCATTCCAGGACAAATATATCCAAAAGTCCACAAACTTCTATGTCGACCTCTTGTTATGAGGAAAGTCATTGACAATAATTATCAAACAAACTTTGCTTATATTTTATCAATGATATCTGCACATTACTGATAGAAAATGCTCCTTTTCTTCTTTTCCGGAAAAAAAAAACGAAAAGAACAAGAAACAAAATAAAAAAAAATAGGTGACGCCACGACTCGCGATTGCATGCGCTGGCTTTGAATAATGAAATTCAAGTCATGATGAAATATTCAATGATTGTTGAAGAAGAGCAGTAAGTAAGCAAGGACTCTTTCTGATTACTGTACGTTGCATCTTAGTTGTGAGAGGTCTTAATAGTCGGTGTTTTATGAGCCAAGAGGTTCTTATATCAGAAAAACGGGTATAAAGGATAACAGGGGCATTGTTTTTTAGCCTAACGTGAAATCTTCAATTGCGATAGCGATGAGTAACAATGAGGGCACATCGTCCTATACTGCTGATTTCCGAAACATTTTTGGGTCCGATGTGGGCAACAAAGAGGAGAATGGTGAAGAAATGAGCGGTCGTGGGCACCGAGCAGAGACTGCTAGGGGGAACGGTGATATGCACGAATCAGCGATATCTGTACCGCCGAGTTCACTGCTTGCGGTAGAGGGTACTTCCTTCAACCACATGAACCAGAGGAATGAAGGTGATGATATAACCCCGAGTATCCTTTTGGAGCAGCTGGCGTATGTGGACAACTTTTTGCCCTCCTTGGAGCAGGACTTCGCGAATCTTGACTCTTGGGTGATGGGAGGCAACGAATTTGGTAGTGCAAATACACCGACCAGTCAGGGAATACAGCACCATAATGCAATGGGTGTCGATGAAAGGCTGGCCTTGGAGTTGAACGCATTTGCTGATGATTCATTTATATTCCCCGATGAAGATAAGAGTCAGATGCTAGGCCACGGCAAAGAAGGTGACTCCGATGACGAAGAAGGGGGTGTTGATGCTAGTGACAGCAATAAAAACAATAACAACAATAACAACAATAACAACAATAACAACAATAACAACAATAATAACAATAATAACAATAATAACAGTTATAATAGTATCAATAATAACAATAATAATAATAATAGTAGTAGTGGGAACAGTAATAATACAGGATCTCATTTCCTAACACAGAGACGAAATACTTTTTTAACGTCACAATATGATCATTCCAAATCTAGATTTTCAGCAAGAAAACGCCAAAAGGTGGATCAAAATAACGATGATGAAACAACAAGCAATCACTCATCTTCATCAAATCAAGATCATGGTGGATTTTCAAATTTTGACGTCATTCCGAACAACGGCGACGCAAGCAATATGATGAGTAACCTTTATTCACCTAGCATATCTTCACCTTTGAATAATTTAAGAGCGTCTCAATCGTTATCCACACTAAACAGCGGCAATGTGACTCCCGGCCCGCCGTTTATTGAAGGAGTCTCGGGTAATGATGCCAATCCTCAAATACAAATGCCAGATTACTCAACAATTCCAACCTCCACCTTGGTTTCTTTATTACCCAAAGTCAAAGTACCGCCGAATGCCTATAAAAATTTGATTGATCAAGGGTTAGACTCTGACCAGATAAATGCAATTGCTGTCATAATCGCACATCATCAACGAGAGAAAATGAAAGAGAATCGTAATGCCAACGTACAATATCAACAAGCATCGCATAATTCGAATGATGCTTCAAGAAGTGCAAGTTTTTTATTAGACGTTTTATCTAGAGGCAATTCGACAAGGGATATAGCTGATAACTCTCAAACAGAAAAGAAAAAAGATGAAAAGCTCCCATCCTTGGAGAATAATGAGTACTTTGCTGAGAACGTATCAAGTAGAACTTCTAAGGAAAGTACACCAAGGGCAGAAAAGCCTCCTACAAATTCTGTGATCAAACAGGAAGAACCATTCTCTATTGCAAACCCTGGGCGAAGAGAAGGCAGCGCTAGCGAAGGTAAATCAACGGCAATGAGGAAACAAAATGTACGAGATTCGTCAGCTCAGGTACCGACTACCCGGAAATCTCACCAGAAGAGAAAACTGAAAGAAAATGAATTAGAGGCCTCTGTTCATGAGCTTAGCGAACTAGCAATCTCGCTGCAGCAAAAGATACACACTTTAGAAATGGAAAATAATCTATTGAAGAATTTGGTTACTTCAAGTGGTGAATTAGAAGGCATTGAGAAAGCCGAAAACATGAGGAAGGGGGTTTTTGCAAAGATAGTAAATGGGAGTAAAGACGAGACTTATGACTGTGCATAACAAAATATAGTCTTAATAGTACATATATATGGAAGAGATATTTACTTTTTTCAACACGTATATTTTAGCATTATGGGAACCGATCGTTTTTTTTTTTCAATTTTGTACAAAAGTTCAGCTCAGCACGGCAAGAATTATAATTAATACAACCACTACCATGATTATTAAAGTTATCAAGCCACATTTATTTCTTTGTCGTTGATGTTCGTCAGCTTTATTCAATTGCTCATTTGCTTTTTGCATATTACTGGATAATTGGCCAATATTACCATCGATGGTATTCACCTGTTCACCCTGTTCAGTGGCTAAAGAACCTAGTTGATGAAATATCGCATTCACTTCCTGGACAGCTGAATGTATTTTATTTATTTGTTGAGATCTCTCTCGTTGAATAATCGTAGTAAAATCCAGTTCATCTTGGTCTATTGCATCTTGCTGGACCTGAGAATACTGCTGTTGTTGCTTAGGATGTATAGGTTGGTTTTCTGTCTTTTCCTCACCGAGTAGCAGTGGTGTTTGTTCACTAACTTGTATTGAAACGTACCCAGATTCGGGGTCCCTTCGTACAGCCTTTGATGGAGAAATTGGGTTACTTCTGGATTTCCTCAAAAAATTCTTCAATTTCTTATCTGAATAATCTCGCTCTAAATGGCGCAGTTCAGTTTTGAGCATTTGGAAATCATTGTATAACTTAGAACCGTCGGTTACATCTTTAGGAGCTGCCCAGATTTGCTCCTCAATTTTATCCCTTAAACTATTGCAATTAGGTATAAGCCCAGTTTCTACACTATCTCGCAACTCTACAGAGTCCTTTTTAGTACCCATTTTACTGTTTTCCTGTTTTAATAGTTTAAGCTGTCTTGCCAGATCCATTATTAGCCTACTTGATAAATCGCCAGAATCCGTCCCACCATTGGGGTGTTCCCTCAAAGCAGATGCATTCTGACTCTCAAGGTCGAAAAAAGACATCGTTAATCTCTCTCACCGTTGCTCCCGATAAAGTCTGGTGTCTTGCAGTACACCTTTATTATTAAGTATCCTGGCATTCAGCTTTTTACTTCAGCAGAGTTCGCTTGTTGAGGAACTCATCTCACAAAAATGGAATAAAACGGCAGTACGCTTGAGACAACAAAAATACAAAAGAAGTATCATCATGTATTTTATAAGATGTTAAATAAGTTGAGAAAAATCATTATTATGTTGGCTACATGGATTACGAATAATTGATGTACTAAGAGCCACTAAAGGCAATAAAAGGAAAAATTATATATGTCAGATTTCTTCAAGCTCCTTCAGAAGTGACCAGTCGGTGCAGCGGAAAGCTTGCTGCAGGAGGTTTTTCACTTTGTAAACATATGCTCACGCATTGGATTGATTTGCTCCTGTCGCCTTCAGTAAGCGATCTCAAACAACTGGGAATATAATGGAGAATCCTCATGTCTACCTCGAAGCGCGTTGTTATCCAGTCAACCACATTTATTTCATCTTCATCAATCCAGAAATTAAGTCATGTTATAGTCATACTTCAAACAGGTAATTATGTCGAGTCGCTTTGCAAAGAAATACTGATAGCAGTAGAATTTAAGTAGCTATCAAGTCTGCTGTTAAGCAGAGCGTAGGCAACAAATAGATCTTCCAGGTCGTGAAAACCAAATAGAATACTACAAGTTGATTGTTAGCTCATGCTGTATATTCTCTATGCCAATTGCTAAGCTAAGAGCTTGAAAGCCAGCCTTGCATATTCGTGCAATTTCATATGCTGAGAGAGCACAAATTACATTTCCTTTCCCTTATGCGGCAGAAATTCACGCGTCTCGCAAGACGCGTAATTAAGAAATTAAACTTGTTGAAGTATTTTAGAGATCACTAACGATGATGATTTCTCACTCTTGAAGACGAATTGAGAGAAGTATTATCGTAAGCTCTGAGTCCCTACTATGATTCGTAATGCAGAGAAACTTGAGAAGCTAAAAAAATTGCAGGCAGCCCGTGCTGGAAAGCAATCAGACGTCCGTGAGGATGACGATAAATTATACGATGAGATTGATGAGCAAGAATATAGAATTCGGAAACGCCAGGAGCTGCTTCAAGATGACTTTGTTGTTGATGATGATGGATTGGGTTACGTTGATCGAGGAGTTGATTATGACAGAAATCAAGTGTCCGATGAGGAAAGTGAGGAAGAGGTAGAAGAATCTAGCGTCATAAGAAGTTCGAAAAGTCAGGATGGAGCAACGAAGGATAGGAACGCAGTTAGTAACCTGCTTCGTGCTCAACATAATAAAGCTCGTCTTTCAATGCAAAAGGGAAAACCAAAGGAGAAAAATATTTCGGTGGATCAATTCGATGACATTTTAAGTGAATTTGGTGACGGCGTTCCATACCCAAGAAGACAACAATTCAAGAGAAAGATAATATCTTCCCCTACTGTTTTGCATGTAACAAGGAAGCCTGCCGGCTCTTTTGAGATAGACTCTTCTGAGATAGACTCTGGCACATTCAAAAAACAGAAACTAGACGCCGATAAGAGCGTATACCAGTGCGAGGACATAGACTCTTCGCCCTTGAGGTCTCGTGGCATTAATAACAAAAATAATAGCGAAGCAAAAAGTAATAAAACAAAGTTTGAACAAGTAGACGATCACTCATTGAACATCGGCTTTTCAGACGTCGAAGAAGAAACTTTCAAGGTAAAGTCGGAACAATCACAAAACGGAACCGCGGATGTTGATCTGGAGGAAGATAGCGACGACGAGATAGTTTTTGGTAGAAGAACTCTAAGGACAGTGAAAACAGCAAGACATATTAATCTTAGCTCAGGAGATATCCATCCATCATCACCGTTCGTAACTGCCCCGGGAACGCCAATTAGTATGAAATCTTCACAAGCAAATATTGGAATAAGCTCATCCGGCGAAGCTGGCTATCTTGGAGGTAAGTACACGAGAGAACAAATTGTTGATCCCGCAACAAATAGCTTTCAAATGTTCTGGTTGGATTACTGCGAGGTTGATGGGAGTTTGGTCCTTTTTGGGAAAATAAAAACAAACGACAATACAATTATCTCTGGGATGGTTCAAATCAATGGGCTGTGCCGAGAGCTATACTTCCTGCCCAGGGAAAATAAAACACCACAGGATATTCACGAGGAAATAATACCATTGTTGTTAGACAAATTTGGATTGGATAACATTCGAGCTAAACCTGTAAAAAGGAAGTACTGTTTTGAATTGCCAGAAATACCAAGCGAATCAGAATATTTGCAAGTTCTGTTGCCGTATAATTGTCCAAAATCTAAGCGTGATATGTTACCGCCAGATTTGTCCAGTGAAAATTTCTCTCACGTTTTTGGTGGCAATGCAAACATTTTTGAGAGCTTTGTCCTTCAGAATAAAATCATGGGGCCTTGTTGGTTGGAAATCAAAAATGGTGATTTTCATGCACTTGCGAATGCATCCAATTGTGCCGCGGAGGTTGCCGTCAATATTAGTAGAAACATCACACTGCTGGATGTCAAAAAATCGCCCAATCTTTCTGCCGTATCCCTGGCCATACAAACAATGATGAACCTCAAGGAAAATAAGCAGGAGATTATTGCCATTACAATTTCTTCATACAAGGAGGTTCCATTAGATGCTCCTATTCCTGAAGAGACAAAACCCAACGATGTTGTCACACTTCTTAGACCACCAAGAGGTACAAGCTTTCCATTGGGATTGGCTACGCTGACCAAGCAAAAGGTAAAAGGAAATGTTCGCCTCTTTAACAATGAAAAGAGTTTATTATCGTGTTTTTGTGCGATACTTAAAGTCTCCGATCCTGATGTAATAATTGGGCACCGGTTAGAAAGCATATATCTTGATTTGCTAGCTCATAGACTCCATGATCTTGCTATTCCTACCTTTAATGCGTTAGGACGTCGTGCACGAAAAGTTTGGCCTGATAGGTTTGGCAGGAGCAACTCCGGTATGAATCACATTTATATTAGGGAATTGGTAGCGGGTAGGCTTATCTGTGACATCGCCAATGATATGGGGCAGTCTCTGACTCCTAAATGTCAAAGTTGGGATCTTGCTGAGATGTACCAGGTAAGTTGCGGGGTAGACCACAAATCTCTAGACATCAACTATCAAAATCCACAATACCAAGATGATGCAAATAGTATGATCATGGCTCTGACAGAAAACATCAAAAATTCAGCAATCATTGCCGAAATATCCTTCAGAATCCAGCTATTGTCTCTGACTAGGCAGTTGACTAATCTGGCAGGCAATGCTTGGTCACAGACGTTGGGTGGTACAAGGGCTGGAAGAAATGAGTACATTTTACTGCATGAATTTTCTAGAAATTGTTTCATTGTGCCTGATAAGGAGAATAATAGATTCAAGTCAGCGAAACAAAGCAAAATGCATGATATATCAACGGAAAGAGAGCCCGAAATTTCCTCAAAGAAAGCGAAATTTCAGGGTGGGCTTGTCTTTGAGCCAGAGAAAGGATTGCATAGCAACTATGTTTTGGTTATGGATTTCAACTCTTTGTATCCCTCTATCATCCAGGAGTTCAATATTTGTTTTACAACTGTTGATAGAAACTTGAACGATGCCGATGAGTTACCCGAGACCCCTGATACTGACAAAGACCAAGGAGTGCTTCCACGTTTGTTAGCAACCCTTGTTCAACGTCGTCGAGAAGTTAAAAAGATCATGGCAACCGAAACTGACGCTTTCAAAAAGGCACAGTGCGACATTCGACAACAAG
The DNA here is from genome assembly GCF_013402915.1 of Zygotorulaspora mrakii. Classification (NCBI taxonomy): domain Eukaryota; kingdom Fungi; phylum Ascomycota; class Saccharomycetes; order Saccharomycetales; family Saccharomycetaceae; genus Zygotorulaspora; species Zygotorulaspora mrakii. The sequence continues at coordinate 586,531 of NC_050719.1, forward strand.
CTCTAAAACTAACAGCGAATTCCATGTATGGCTGCTTGGGATATGTGAATAGTAGATTCTATGCGCAACCTCTGGCAATGCTTGTGACCAACAAAGGAAGAGAAATTTTGATGAACACCCGGCAACTAGCAGAAAGCATGAACCTACTTGTTGTATACGGTGATACCGACTCTGTTATGATTGATAGTGGCTGTGATAATTATGCGGATGCAGTTAAAATAGGTAATAACTTCAAGAAGCTAGTGAATGAGCGTTATAGACTGTTGGAAATTGATATTGATAATGTTTTCAAAAAGCTGCTATTGCATGCTAAAAAGAAGTATGCTGCTCTGTCAGTCAGCTTGGATAAAGATGGCCAAGAACGCGCTTTATTGGAAGTTAAGGGACTCGATATGAAACGCCGTGAATTTTGTCCGTTATCAAAAGATGTTTCTATTCATGTTCTGGAGACAATTCTATCAGACACTGACTCTGAAACAGCTTTGCAGGAAACATACGAATATTTGGAGAATGTTAGAGCTAAAATTGAAAATAATGAAATCAGAATCGACAGATACAAAATCAACACGCGACTTTCAAAAGATCCTAGTGCTTATAACGGTGGTAAAAGCATGCCAGCTGTACAGGTAGCGCTAGGAATGAGGAAAAACGGAAGGGTGGTAAAAGCTGGAACAGTGATAACTTTTGTAATAACAGAGGGGAGTGATTGCACACCGAATGAATCGAAGGACTCTGCTCAATCTGTAGCAGAAAGGGCTCGAGCATTAAATGAAGTTATGGTGAAAAATAGTAATTTGAGGCCTGATGCTGCCTATTACTTGGAGAAACAAATATTTGCCCCCGTTGAGAGGTTATTGGAGAGAATCGAAGGTTTTGACATACGCCGTCTCGGTGAATCTCTTGGGCTAGACTCTAAAAGATTTATCAATAGAGGCATTAATTTAAACGATGGAATGAGCAGAGGAAATGGAATTGATGACTTGCAACCACTTGAAAGCACCATACCCGATGTTGAGAGATTCAAAGACACCGCAAATTTAGAGCTCGCATGTCCTAGCTGTCGCCAAAAGTTTCTATTTGGTGGAATTGTTGCTTCTAACTACTACTCAATATGTTACAATGGTCTTCAATGTAAGAAATGTAACCATATGTTCACTCCGCTCCAGACAACCTGCCAGTTGGAGAGATGCATAAGGTCACATATATCACTGTATTATGCAGGCTGGCTACACTGCGATGATCCGACGTGCGGTAATGTGACTCGTCAAATATCGGTATTTGGCAAACGCTGTTTAGTCGAAAATTGTACAGGAGTAATGGGCTACAGATATTCAGATAAGCAACTTTACAATCAACTCTTATACTTTGATTCTCTCTTTAACTGTGAAAAAAATAAGAAACAGGAAATTAAGCCCTTATACCACTCCGGTGATGAGCAATATCCGAAGGAGCAACTTACTGATTCCTCAATAAAGGCACTTGCAGAGCAGAATAGGGAGCTCATGAATCTCAATCGAGGAATTGTTCAAAAATATCTAAGTGATTGTGGCCGCCGTTATGTGGATATGGGAAACATATTCGAATTCATGATATAAAATGCACAATTAAGTACAATGTATAACGACGTTTTGAAAGCAAACAAACACAATAAATGCTGACCACCTTCGGCCATTTGAAACAGCTAAATAACTCACAGATAGAAATATTGTAACAGCTCTAAGCGTTATCGAAGAATCGAAATTTTAAAAAGATGTTTCTTCACAGCTCATCTCTTTGTTTATTCGCTTTCAAGATATCGCCTTGATCTTATCGGGCACATTTCTTTTTTGCCCTTTCAGGCAGCGAAGCAGCAGGGAAAAAATATTAATGTTTCTTTGAAACTAGTTGATTGCCAGGTTTCCTTGATGCTATCTTAAACAGATCTCATTCATGATTCACTGAGATACAAGTGGAGAAGTATATAAAGGAGAAGTACCCGAATTCTATTATCTTATTTTACATGGAGAGCGGGCAAAAAACAAAGAATTCATACCATAATAAACAGAGACTATAAATCAGTTATTTTGATACACTCTAAGATTAACAAATGTTTGTGCCTAACTCTCATGCATCTGGCGATCAACAGCCATTGGTTCCTAAGGCCGCTATTACGATTCCTAGGAATAGGAGTAGAAAACCATCCGCCTTGATGGCAGCTTCATTTACTACCAGTGGAAAAGAGTCATTCTCTAGATCTCTCCATATGACAGCGGCACGGGCATCCAAAAGCTTCGACTCACACGTTCTTGTTGATGTTGAATCACCGAATTTCAAAACACAACTCCCGGAAGAGCAGGATGAGATTCTCAATAGTTTGCGTAAAAACTACCTGGTAGATCATTACAAGAGGGACTCGCGATCTTTGGGAGAATCTCATGATATGACAAATACAGACAGCCTAGATGTAGATAAAGGTACGTCAGTGACCTCGGATATTTCAGACCATACACTGACGCCAAATTTATCACGTGCAGGGGGGGATATAACAAGAGACATTTACAAGTATGCGACTAACGAGAACAATCCAAGAATATCTAGATCTTTGGAGGATATAGCGTTGGCGGATGAGAATAGAAGAAGAAGATCCACAGCAAGCGGTCTAAACGTTCCGGGTGGGTTTCGTAGAGAGTTTATTGTTAAAAAGGTTAGAAAACAACAAAATCAACAGAAGAGCAATTCGAATGATTATGCGTCAAGTGCACCATCTTCTTCTTTCAGTTCGGTGAGCAAGTCACCATCTCCAATAAATCCATCAGACATAGAGCAAGTACCATTTCTGACAAGAAATTTTATGGAATTTCTCTATATTTACGGTCATTTCGCTGGTGAATCCTTCGAAGATGACTTTTTATCAGATGAAAGCGATCTTGAAAGAAATGCTGCTGAAGGCTCTCTTCTGATACCTGACGAAGGACGTGCCATGAATGCTGTGGATTCCGTCAAAGGTACTACACCAACATCAAAAGCTTTTCTACTCCTATTGAAATCCTTTATAGGCACCGGTGTCCTATTCTTGCCTCATGCATTTTCGAATGGAGGTCTTCTTTTTTCAATAGCGATGCTTGCATTTTTTGGATTATACTCATACTGGTGCTACTACATTTTAATTGTATCTAAGAATTTGACCGGAGTATCTTCCTTTGGTGATATTGGATACAAACTCTACGGCTCTTGGATGAAATTCATTATCTTACTTTCGTTGGTTTTAACTCAGTTCGGTTTTTCAGGAGCTTATGTGATATTTACTGCGGAAAATCTAAAGGCATTTACGAAGAACATATTTTTAATCCCAGATATTTCAATTGTTTACTTCATAATATTGCAATTGATCATATTCATACCATTGTCATTTATTAGGAATGTTTCTAAATTATCCCTACCGTGCTTATTTGCAAATTTTTTCATTATGGCGGGTTTAGTTATAGTTTTTGTGTTCAGCTTCGCACACCTTTCCGATTTAGATTTGAGACCAGCTGAGGGAACAATAATAGGGTTTAACTCTAATCATTGGACAGTATTTATTGGGACAGCCATCTTTGCATTTGAAGGCATTGGATTAATCATTCCTGTACAAGACTCGATGAGAAACCCAGAAAAATTCCCGTTGGTATTGGGTTTGGTTATCATGACGGCAACAGTACTGTTTATTCTTATTGGCACGATCGGCTACATGGCTTACGGATCTACTATTGAAACCGTCATTTTACTTAATCTACCACAGAAGAACATCTTTGTGAATTTGATTCAATTCTTCTACTCATTGGCTATTATGCTTTCTACACCATTGCAGTTATTCCCCGCGATCAAGATTGTTGAAAATAAGGTGTTTCCTAAGTTCACAAAAATATATGTGAAGAGACCAGATAACACAACCAACGTTGAAGTGCGCCTAAACTCAGGGAAGTTGAGCTGGAAACTTAAGTGGTTAAAAAACTTCGTCCGAGCTATTATGGTCTCCTTGGTGTGTTCGGTAGCATATTTTGGAGCTGATCATTTGGATAAATTTGTTTCTATTATCGGTTCCTTCGCTTGTATCCCCTTGGTGTACATGTACCCACCGATGCTTCATTTACAGAGCTGTAGTCGCCCAAATGCCAAAGGTAAAAGGATTCCTTGGGCAAGTCTGCTTGACTACGGTTTGATAGTGTTCGGTGGGGTGGCCATGCTCTATACTTCGTACCAGAGTATATTTTCAGGTTGAATTCCTTTCTGTTCACCATCAGACGTTCCAATAGAAATTTGCTAACTAATTTCGTACTAGCATCAAAGCTTCATTTACAACCATTAATATATATAAATTAATTTGACTTTTCTCTTCTCAAAGGTGCCTGATTAGAAAAAATCCTTAAAGAAAGACACGATTTTGAAGTACGGTTCAGATCAATGCCGCGATCACGATCTTAACTAATATAGACTATATATATCTTTCTGAATTACTGGCATTTTGCATTTATATATGTCGTGTTTCACGATCCAATTAAAGCGTTTAAGCAAACAGGGCAAAATCAAGCTTATTATGTTTGCAGGTTTTATTAAAATATTTCAGGGTTCATAATACTTAGTTGAGGAAGAGGAGTTACATCTGGTTCAGGTCATTCGAATTATTGATAGGATGGGCACCAATTTTTATGGAAAGAATGAGGATCAAATTGCATCTGCTGCTGGTCCCTTGGTTCCAGCCGTAATAAGCACATCTACAGAGATGCAATCGAGCACTCTTCCAAATGGTAATCAAATACTGCAATCAATTCCACTAACCGAGACAAGTCATCGCTTGAGGAGTAATTTAATAAACTTAATAGCGTCCTTGAAGGCAGAATGGGGTACCCAAAAGAGTGCTGTGAAAAATGAAATTGCATCGGCTAAAGAATATCTACAGGATAATATCTTCACCGATATTTATGAAAACCGCGAACTTCTTGTACCTTCATCCATTTTATCACTGGGAGCATTTTTATCTGGTAGGGTGTTGACGAATAAACATAATTGGGGCAAGAGCAGCGTACTGCTAACACCTCGTGTATCAGTCATAGGTAGACTTTTCACAAGTTTGCCCTCGAGAATTTGCCTGCCTTTCATTTTGGCAGGAGCCATATTTCATCAAGTAACACCGGTCTCCTCTGAAAACTTGTGGACAAGAGTGGAGAAAGACGTACTGCCTGAGAAGCTAGTTGATACTTATCACAGTATTCGGACGGAGTACTTAAAAAATGGTCTTTTGAAGAGGAATAATGAATTATGCGACGCTGTCGATAACTATTTGCAGAGCAACATTAGACTGTTGAGAGAAACAGTAGGTAAAAGGTTCAAAAGCTAGCGTAGAAACGCTACGTTTACTCTTCACTAACATTCAAATAATAATTCCCCCATAATTCTTTCTATTTACGAAATACATATTAAAGTCCTTTAAAACCTTTAGCCGCCATGATAGTAATTGTATCCATGATATGATTGGTCGTCTGTCGGATAGACAGTTCTACGACTATTGGCAGGTAGGTTATCATTGATCGACTGCCAAGGATTCGTTGCATAGTTTTCAGACGGTCTGTAAGCTGATTGTTCGTCAGCAAGATCATTTGTGACTAACGGTAGTCTATGTCTTTTAGTAGACTTTGCCCTCTGTTTCTCTAGATCAAAATCCTGTTCAAGCTCGAAAACATCCTCAGACTTGGACTTGATTCTTTCATCATAAAAGGAGTCATCTCTATTTCTATAATATGCGGACTCCGGCTGCTGAATCGGTTGATATACTACTGTGGCTGGAGGTGGAGCCATTGAATTTCTGTACATTCCCTCATTCCTTGGTACCGTTGCAGAGTTGCGACCACACCTACAACACCAGCAACAGAACTGGCCGATTCCTGTAACGCCTTGCCTAAAACATGTAAGCAGAGCACCGATCAACCAAATGGCAGTTATAGCTGCTAAGCATATACCAACAATCGCTATGACTTTGCATGCTGTATTGTTCATACATGTATCCCAATGTTTAAAACTGTTGGCGGTGCTTACAACATTGTCGGTGAATGAAGATCTCACAAAGAGATGATTTATAGCACAAACATCCATCACAGGTGAGATAAAATTCTCTTTCGATTGAGTAAAATGTACAGTTGCACTGGATATTTGATCACTTGTACTCTTTATTATTTAATTTGCAGAAGGCGCAGCTTTTCAAGGTTTCAGCATGATCCAATATAGTAGTTTCGCGACTTGAAAATGTATCGCGTGTAAACGATATACCTATAGAAAGTGAGGAGAGTCATCAATAATGCAAGTGTATAATGTATCAAATCTAAAGATATGTGATAGCTTTTGATTCAAGTCAGAATTTACATACATGGCCATATTTGTTATCTCTTGCGCTCTAGTGCTGAATTCTTCACCAGGGCAGCAAAGTCTTATTCCACTACTGTATTGAAGTCATGGAGCCTAAGCGAACTCCATTTGAATAAAATGCTCCTAGCACTAGTGCTGCCGGCAGTCAGAAACATCCTACTTTTATGGTCAATGATAACAGTGTTGTAATACTCTGTTGGCGCTTACTGTCCAGTCACTTGGCTCTAAGGCTAATGCGATTGATGGCTGAAATAATCAGCAATACTAGTAATCATATAAGTATTCCGAGCCACATTTTTTTCAGCACCGGTACTATGAGGAATGTTTGTCACGAAGTGCTACTTCTTAAATTAGTAAAAAGGTGACAAAGGAGTACAGAGAATCTTGCGATTGCGCTCCTGCTAATTTTCAGTTCTTATATGCAGAGCTGTAAAAAATCATCAAAATAATAAACGGCATCGTAAATCAACTTCAACCACGATGAAAATAATCAAAAGTGCATCAGCTAATTTTATATTTGAACATTCAGTAGAATTCTCTCTCCGGTTAACCTAGCTCAAAAATGGCATTCCAGTGCATATTGAGAAGGCCGGAAATATAAAGCATTCTAAGCTGGCTGGGATTAATCCTCTTATGCAAATTCCGAATGGAAGAATAGAGCAGGGAAAAATTGTATTTGACTTATGGAAACATTCAAGTATTTCCTATCGATCATTCTCCTGTCTAAAACATGTTGCAGATTAGAAGAGATGCACCCGTTCAATTATCTAAATGACCAATAAGACTTGTCCGTTATAATCGCAGAGTAATAAACTGAGAGTTTCTACCTCACCAAGGTGCTAGGGGTACAACTTTATCTTGGGCTAGTATGTGTAATAGGTCAGCTTTAGTTTTATGCGCTGACTAAGTAAATAGCTTGGTCCTTCCAGTTTTGAGAGCTTAATCACGACATTTACAATCAAAGCATTTAAAACCACATGTGTAAACTTTTATGCTCATTCTTTCAAAACACCTCTTGGAATGGGGCTGCAGTTATATAAGCTGCGACAATCCTGTGGAAATTATAACGGCTCAACCGATTTTTAAATGAAATGCAATTTGATATGAGCTTACGAACAGCGCTCATTCTAAAGCAGTCAGCAACCAACTAGGTGCTTTGCTAGAATCTATTTTGACCAAGTTTGTATCGAATGCTTCGATAAGTAGCTCTACGAGGATTCGACCACCTCTGCTCCCTGTGAAACGTCGATACTCTTCAGAGACACTAGCGAGATTCCATCCCATAATTCTTCTTAGACAACCTATCACAGTCCCTGTTCTGTGCCTTCCCATTCCGCAGCAGACTAGTAATGGGTAATTATCTTGATTTACAATGGTTTGTAGGGCATTTATAATAGAGTGCTCCGTCAGCCCATCCCACGGATTATCATCTTCACCTCCATCCGGATTTATAGCCGCAAATTCTAGTCTAATATTGTGGATGTCACAAAATTCAAGCAGTGAGTCCTGGGGCTCTTCATTTGCGAGCCATATGATTGTTCTCAGATTTAAATTCAACAAAAAAGGAAAGTTAACAGGCGACGGTTGGCCTGATCTATATAGATGTCTCTCCACAGGACAAAAGTTCAAAGGAGGCACAATTCTTCTTTGAGGTCCATGCGCTATGAGTACGTGCTCTCTGCCTAATTCGGTTTCTTCGTTGATATATATATTATCCTCCTCTTCGTCTACATCCTCATCAAATGGTGTATTTTCACATAGGTTTGACTTATTAGAATAATTGTCATCATTTACACCTGCTAAGCTCATCTTCTATGGAATGGAAGCAACTACCTCTGATTTCTTTTCCACACTGTTTTTGTCTTAAGCTATTTCTTATAGCCCAGACTGAATCCTGCTCTTTTCTTCCAAGTGCGCGTATCTGTAAAGTACCACATTTTTCCATATGACCACATCAAAGGATAATATCGACCTGGCATTAATTTCTCAAAAACACCTATATAAAGATTTCAAGTTAGCTTATCAGTACTACTATCGCTTGAGATCTGTAATTATGGCAGTGAAGAACAAGAAAGCCTCGGTTCCAGCCTCTCCAGCAGGTGTGGCCACGACTCCAAAAGGGAAACCACTTACGACAGTTGCAGTAGGGAAAGACTTTAGTGATGCATACTCGCTAGCGATGAAGTCATACTGGCTTCAAATCTCGAAGGATAATCGTTTGAAGCTGATTGATATGTTTTGTGTATTCCTGGTTGCAATCGCTGCTGTTCAATGTTTGTTTATGGTTGTTGTCAGAGATACTTTCCCATTCAATGCATTTTTATCTGGTTTTATCGCATGCGTAGGACAATTCGTTCTATTGATCAGTTTAAGGCTTCAATACGTTGATACTTTCAAGGGGATTTCGAAAAATAGGGCATTTGGCGAATTTATACTGGCTAGTTTAGTGTTGCATTTCATTTGCCTACATTTTATTAATTAGTGAGAATATACAGCTAAACAAATGATAAATGTACCTCATATGCAATGTAGATATACATATATATACAAAATAGAAGAAAAAAAGGCAGAAGCAAGGAAAGACTTACACACGTCTATCTTCTATATTTTTAAAAAAAGAGAGCTTTACTCAATCGCGTTTTTATTTTAATATACTAATACAATCAGGTCTAAGAAATAATACAACAGCCACCAGACTTCTTTTTTGATTCATTTTCTGCGCCTAATGCGGTAGATTGTTGAGCTCTGGCCTGTTTTGAAACATCACCAGTCGTCTTGGAAGATTTTGGTAAATGTGATTCTTTTTGAGTCGTTGTCCCGTTGTTGTTAACAGTGGCATCCGCATATTGTTGGGACGCATCAGTTTTGCTGCTTATAGTGTTGACATTTTTTTGTAAGCCATGTTGGTCATCGCCGTCCTGATATTGGTTGTCATTTCCTTGTTGTGTTTGACCATCAGCCGCCAAATTACCAGGTGTAGCGTTGCGTTGAGAATGCTTGTTAAATATTCCACCTGCGTCTCTAACAAGACGAACAAGGGTATAGAAAGCATCATCAACATTAATTGCTTGCTTTGCAGATGTTTCTAGAAAAGGTGCATTCATTTCTCGAGCCATATTAGCACCCTCTTCGTAAGACACCTGTCTCTCCTCCTCCAAATCAGATTTGTTACCTACGACAACGATTGGTACATAGTCAATATCCTTAACTCTTTGAATTTGTTGATAGTAAGTCATTAATTCATCAAACGATGTCTTCGAGGTAACTGAGTAGACCAATAAAAACCCCTCTCCTGTTCTCATATACTGTTCTCTCATTGCAGAATATTCTTCTTGCCCTGCAGTATCCAAAATATCCAAAATAGTCACTTTATTATCAATAACAACTTGCTTTCTGTATGAATCCTCAATAGTCGGGTCATATTCATCGACGAAATGAGATTGGATTAGTTGAATGGTTAATGCAGATTTACCTACACCACCTCCACCTACAACGACCAGTTTAAATTCCCTAATATTTGATTTACTCAAAGACATTGCTATTCAACTCTAGTTTAGTGATATATGTCAAGCGTCCCAAAGTTTATTCACTTGCTAAATTTTCTCAACCAAATTGAAGACGTGCTAAATGAAGAAAACAGAAATCCTTCTTGGCCTGATCCCTGAAGTCGAACACGATTGTATTAGGTAAGAAAGACTGGAAATATGCATTCTCAAAAGTCAATAATTTATTATGTTTCTCGAAGGGACGAAAAACGGAAGAGAAAATGGCAGCTTTAAGAAAAAACAAAAAAAAGTAGAACTACAATAGAAATCTCACATAGAGATGTACCCCACAGTAAAGAGTAAATTTCGCGACTAGTAACCAATTTTGGAACTAATGAATAGTGAAGCTCATTTCAAGAGTCAAGTTTTCTTCTTTCCCCGCGAATAGTCAAAATTCGGCTGGGTGAGCATGAAATTGGAGGGATTCGTACGTGCTTAGAGTTTAGAAATCAATCTCAGCTTGCAGCATGCAAGCACTAGCTCTTCTTTACACAAACGTTCAAAACGTGTAATATACATGAAACAAAATATACCTATAATCTCTTCTTACAATCGTCACAATACCATTTCCCCTTTGGCAAGTGATCTAGATTTATACAGGGTAAATGAAACCATTCCAATTCACAGTTTTCTCCATCACAGCCAACCATTTCACCATATGCGACTTGATTACAATAGCAGTACAATGGTTCACCGTAGTCGTTTGTCCTTGCTTTTGTACCATTTTGGTGTGCGTGGGCGTATACTGGATTTGGCGTTTCAACCGCCGTAGCGGTTATTGATGCTGATGTCACAGCTACGGGATCGGCAGTCATTGAGACGGAACCATTCGGTACAGTTTTCACATTTGCTCTGCGCTTGCGCTTCTTTGACTCTGGCAGTGCACCATTGGAATTTACGTTGGTTCTCTTTCTTGAAGCGTCCTGTTCTTGCGTAGCGAACCCCGAGTCGATGTGTTGCTGTTGTAAATCGTCATTTGTTGAAACGAGATCTCCCTGTGAAGTATTAAGCTCTGTACCCGCTACCTGAGAAGCTGAATCATTACCGTGTTTCTTATTAGCTACCATGGCCTCTCGACGAGACTCACTTCGCAAAGCTTGGGTAGTCTTACTTCCATTTCCCGTACCATTCCCGTTGTTACCATTCGTTGACTTTCCATCGATTTTTTCCATGAGCTCATAATGCAGATGCATCGCTGGATGATTGTCAACACCCAATCTAAGTTTCGCGGGTACCTCCTGATTCCTTATTGCAATTTCATACGCCAGCTCCAGCCTCACTATGAGTTTCTGGAGAGACTCTAACATGATGGAAGAAACATGCATTTCTTCCTCCAAAGATGGCATAAGCTCTTTGAATAATCTGTTGATATCCATCAGCTGATCTGTTTTGCACGCGTTACCTGCTGATTTGTTCAAGCTTAAAAATTCACCAATGTGGCTATTCAGTGCTGGCATCGAATGCACACATTTTGCATCAATCTCATGCAAAAGTGTCAAGTATCTGGAGGTCTCCAAGGGAATCTCTTCCAACACATCGACGATGTCATTCAATCCCGGATACAGATTAGCCGGAACGCTGCTCATGATTGAATTTTATAAGCCTGCGCCACTGATGAATACAACAGGTGAACCTGCTTGACCTTGCTCTGATGTTCTAACAACTCCAGCTAGAATGAGGTTCGTACCTTTTACATGTAGTCAAGCTATTCCATCTCCAATAATGCATTACAGTTCAAAAGAAATGAAGTCCTGAATCCTGACTCTGCTTGTGCGATGTGGTACTTATTTTAAACGACATGAATATAATATTACATGGTTGTTTGGCCGAGCGGTCTAAGGCGCCTGATTCAAGATTCGTTTGAACCTCGGTTCGAATCTTGTGTGCAGCAAACTGTCACACTTCAGAATTCTCAGGTATCGTAAGATGCAAGAGTTCGAATCTCTTAGCAACCATAATTTTTGGAGGTGCTTATTGCCCTCCTTTTCCCCGCTTTCTCCTGTTTGCTTCAGGTATTTTTTTCATTTTTTCGGAGTTAGTGTTGCGATAAAACGATGACTCCGATAGTAAAAGGCATAGTTAAGACGATGCTTCAAGGTATCAAAAGGTCATTCAATTTTTCGTGCTAGGGAGCACTTTTAAAACTACTTTTGAATGATTTTTCTTATGATACTGTGAGGGGGGTTGTTCATTAGGGATGACAAAGGTCATGCATGATACTCGCGCCGGTCAAATGCAAGCGCGTCAGGGTCCAAACAATGATCTTTGAAACTGCTTATTTTGTGCTTCGGCATATATATATATATATCAGTTGGGATGGAATTTTATCGCAGGGAACTTGCAAATCTCTTGCAAATCTCTTGCGTACACTATAAAGTGATAAAAGTATTATATATTCAATGTCTTCAGACACAACACTGTCAGAATCGGCGTATTTAAAGCAGGAAGATGCTTTTGTTGATAATAAAGAAGCTGACCATTCCAATTCATTGGTTGAGAATTTAAAGTCATTGACCGCGGGCGGTGTTGGCGGTGTTTGCGCTGTTCTTACTGGCCACCCTTTTGACTTGGTTAAAGTAAGATGTCAAAATGGACAGGCTAAATCAGCAGGAGAAGCGGTAGCAAAAATTTTGAGCAGTGCCAGAGGAGCAGTAGGTGGCACGATGGTAACAAATTCTGTAAAAGGTTTTTATAAAGGTGTAGTGCCACCGTTATTGGGTGTCACACCCATCTTTGCGGTGTCTTTTTGGGGTTACGATATGGGGAAAAAACTTGTTACTTGGAAAGAAGATACTAACACGCTGGGCAACGTGCCTTTGACAACATCACAGATGGCAGCAGCAGGTTTCATTAGTGCAGTGCCCACAACTCTAGTTATGGCCCCTACTGAGCGTGTCAAAGTTGTCCTGCAAACATCTTCTGGTGGTTCGTTCTTGTCGGCGGCAAGAAAACTAGTTAGTGAGGGGGGGGTTCAATCACTTTTTAAAGGTTCTTTGGCTACTTTGGCAAGAGATGGTCCTGGTAGTGCCCTATATTTTGCATCCTACGAGGTTTGTAAAAAATTTCTAAATAGTAAAAGTGGGAATACTCAAAATGGCGAAATAAACATAAAAAATGTTTGCATATCCGGTGGAATTGCTGGCATGTCAATGTGGATAGTGGTGTTCCCAATAGACACAATTAAAACTAAACTGCAAGCTTCTTCAACAAGACAGAATATGTTAAGTGCCACACGAGAGATTTATAATACAAGAGGTGGTATAAAAGGGTTTTTCCCGGGTTTAGGACCAGCACTTTTAAGGTCATTTCCTGCAAATGCAGCAACGTTTTTAGGTGTTGAATTAACGCATTCTCTTTTTAAAAAATATAATATATGATAAGAAGCATCTATGACATATATCTAAATATCCTTAATTTTTGCGAAGAGACCTGAAACAGACATAATGAATAAAAACAATGAAAACTCTGATTCTTCTTTCTCCTACCTCAATCAGCGTATATCTGCCAATTCTTAGGCTTTGTTAAGCCGTTGACGGTGTAAAATTTAGTCGTGCAGGAGTAACTTTTCCAGGTAAAATCATCAGCTGGATTACAATCACATTTGTTTTTCATTCTAACATCTTCGTCAACCGAACAACTATGGAATGGCGGATGATAATAACCAATGTTATCAAAATGGTGAATTTGATTACGGTCCAAAAACAAAGCTGCTGCTATCGAGTGAATTGGTGCATCACCCCATCTTTCGTAGAAAAATCCACCACTTTTATCTAAATGATCAAAATAAGCAGTGTACGCATCACTTCTCCATAGATCCAACGAGGCGATTTCGAAATTTGACCAGAAATGACACAAATTATAAGAATAACCCTCATCGTCGCTAATAAAATCCAACATGTTATTCTTATTTATATATTCTTGATGAGAAGTAATGAATTCACGGGTAGTTTCCCATAAAGTTTTAATAGTTTCGGCATACTCCTTAATTGAGATTGTGAAGGCATATTTCTTGTCATTTTTTTTCATGAATCGAAATACGTCGTAGTCAATATCACAGTACAACTTGACATCCGGTTCAACACGCCAGTAATATTCATAATCCGCCATCAACTCATGTCTGTAAAAAAACCCGGACTCATAACGACACATGTATCTGTAGGGAATAGAGTCCCCGTAAATAATACCCTTCTCGGCCATTTCCTTTCTAGTATTAGCCGCTTTCTCTTTATCGATGAAATCGGGCAACTGCCATTGCTCCTTGGGTATAACACCGTACTTAGTAGTACCACTGATCAATGCAGTAGTCACACGTTTGAACTCTTCGCTGAATTCTTCATCGTTCAGGAAAACCCAATCATAATTAAATTTACGATTAAATCTATCTTCAACAGATCTTATGGCTGGCAAGAGGGAATACAAATCACGGTTCCTTGCTAGAGTCACAAATGTAGCTTTCTCCTTATGACCGCTGTATTTTTTGGGCGACACGGGCGCCGGCTGTTTTAACCCATCGGCCGTCTTGCTGTCTTGAGTGGTGACTGAAGACGTAATAGAGCTAATAAGTCCATTGCTGCTTGTCACGCCTGTATTATTCAATATGACGAATATTGTGATTAAAGCAACCACGGCTAGACCAATGGTCTTGTATAGCCGTTCCTTACCGGAAGGAATCTTATCCCTTAGCATCTTGTCGTATCTACTTCGAATAGCCTTGAATGTATCTAAATGAAATTTTTCGACAAACAGCTGAAATTAGTTCACTTCAATACTAGTAAGTCGCGTAAACACGGAATGGATCTCACCAGAATTGAATATAGAAAAATGTTTAAGATCCGTGACATGCCAACCAACTACGTCTTTTCGTTTTTCTTTTGGTGGTGTAACCTCTTGATTGGAACCTTTATCATGGGCGACGTTAATCTGGCGACGCGATTTTTTTTTTAAATGATATAGACCTTCACTTGACTTACAGGTCATCGGACAAGTATAATATATTGTGAGATTCGAGCAACCAAAGAACCGTTCTCAAAGCCTGTAGTAAAGTAAGGAATGGCAGCACAAAGTCGTTCCATTTCATCATTTTTGACAGGTTTTTTTAGAAGACCTGTGGGTGATAACGATTACGATGGGGCTTATCAAATTGACGAAGAATCGCTCAGCGGACGATACGATAAACAAACAGTGAGAAAAGATTATGCATGTGGTACAAGCGACCAATTAGATAAACTGGATGAATCAACTTTGGAACATCAAGGGACTCTTGTACTGACTGGAGACGAAACCAACTATAGACCGCCGATAGTTTCTATATTGCCCATCGAGAGACTGCGGTTGTTGAGATTGAAGCAAGAATGGAGGAGACGCGTGAACTCCAAACTACTGCTTGAGCTGTCATACGAGGGCCCAGCACGAGATGATGCTCCAACAGTTCACCAGGAGTACGTACGTGACGTGCTTAACACAGATGAATCGCAGTTTTCCTATAAATTGTCAAATACGCCATCCCCGGTTAAGCAAGATGCAAAAAAATCCTCGCAAATTTCTAGCAACGATATTGTACCGCTGAGAACATTGAAAAGGAAGAAAGTATCAGGGAGCAAAAGGCGTGGTACCAAATGGTCTGCCGATTTTGAATATGACCTTACAGAATATGATAATATCTTACAACACAAAAAGGATGAACCACTGGCCAACTTAGACAGCTCTGAAATCGACTCTCCGCAATTATCATCAGCGAAAAACGCTGGTTTGGAAAATCATTCCCTCCAAGGAACAAGTCACAGTGGTTTGTCAAGTATCCAGCGCAGTTTGTTGATAAATGGCCCAAACTCCATCACCAATTCTACGAATGGAAACAACACCAAACTGGATTCCAATATAGAGGAAAAAGGTTCTTCCATTATGCTCTCTTTGAAAGATACGAACCATTGTACCACTAATGAAAAGAAGAATAAGCTTATTTTACCATCCGTTGGCTTCGACTTTATTAAGAAAGATGATAATGAGACGCCATCCAAGAAACCTTCTTTTGTACCAACTGAAGTCGCGAGTAAAAGCCAAGGGGCTAAACCGCATATATCTTCCACAGCATCATCTACACAGCAAAATGATAAAAAAGAGTCAGCTATATCGTTTCCACTGACTGTTGGATCGGAAAAACAAAGCGTAGGTACCCACCCTACTTTTAGGTTTGGGAAAAATACTCATCAAATCAGCAATCAGAATCAAGAAGAAGAAGAGGAAGAACAAGATACGAAAAGGAAGAAAAGAACGATCTCTAGTAATGATCAAGTTATCGAGAAACCCTCATTTTCCTTTGCCAAAGCTTCAGCAGATGCTGGAAGCAAAAAATCTGCATTTAAATTTGGGACTGTGAAGGAAAAGGTTCCTGCTATTCCTCCGTTTCATTTTGGAAAAGAAAATGGGGCATGCAAGCAAGACATCGAAACAGAGGCTACCGCAAAGTCACCTAATCAAGGATTCAAAGTTGGGGGAAGTGGTTCACCTGCAAGCGCAACGCCTCCATCGCAGCCTGACGGCCAAAACCAAAGTGTTCCAACAGAAAAACCAATTTTCTCTTTCCATGGGAAAGAGAAATCAAAGGAGCAAGAAAAGAGTAGTTCTTTCAAATTCGGTAGTAAAAACAACAGTGGAACTAATTTCAAGAGCGATTCCTCATTTTCCTTTGGTAGAGGAGCTACCGAATCAAAAGTTGCACCTTCATTCAATGTTGATGCTACTGCGGAGACAAAGAGCAGTTCAAATCCTTCTTTTTCATTCGGTACTAAAACCGCACCAGACACGAAAGTCATACCCACATTCAATTTGAGTGCCGGCAGTAGCGAAGATAGGACAAACAAACCATCCTTTATCTTTGGTAATCAGGTAGATAAAAAAGCAAGTCCGAAACCTTTGACCATTTCTCGAACCAAGGAAGAAAATGCCTTAGGTGCACATCCCACATCAACCGAAAACCATCCGACTAGCAGTGTACCGAACCCTTCTTTTTCGGTGGCTACACCCGCTGTGACAGATAAAATCGATTCAGAGCCCAAATCGACCTTCAATTTCAATGCAGCACAGTTAAATGGTAAGAAACGGGACCATCAAACTGGCTTCAACTTTGGTTCAACTAATCAAGAGAGCTTGAACAGCGCGGAAACTGCTGGACAAGCAGGCTTTTCATTTAGTAGAATTAGCAGTCAGCCCGATAACGGTAAAGAAAAGGCCCAATTAAGTTTCGGGGCATCCATAGGTAATGCACCAAAGGTCGATTTTTCATTTGGGAAAAGCAGTTCAGAAGTTTCTCAAGCAAAAACTTTACCTATTAGCGGATTTTCATTTAGTAGATCTAGCTCACCTTCCATTTCTGGTCCAACCTCAGTCGTGGGGATCCCTTCGTTGAATTCCAATCCAACTCCTTCGATCGCAAAGTCGCAGTCACCTGGTGTTTCTGCTTTGAACCCTTTCATAAACAGCTCAATTGCAGGTACAGGTGCGACAGGTGCGACAGGTGGATTTACGTTTGGCTCCATAAATCAGGGTACAAACGTTCCTTTATCTGTATTCAGTAATGGCCAAACTCTTAATGCTCCTTCGGCGAGTAGCGCAACATCTGTACCGGCATTCCAACAATCTATCACCGTATCGGGCACATCAACAAATCCACCAAGCCGATCCTTCACACCCTCTAATACGATTAATTTGAATTTTGGTAATACGGCTGCTGTTGATCCCACCTCCATTTTTGCAGATGCGTCACATCCAACAGGTTCCATTGGTGGAGCAACCCCAGCGCCACAGCAAATATTTGGTGGTCCTTCTCTTCCTCCATCTCAAATATTTGGTGGTGGCAGTTCGGTTCAACAACCAACTCAATCGTTCAATAACTCTCAGACGGGCTTCGGAAATAATAATATCATGCAATCACAACAAGGAATGCAAGCCTCAGCAACGAGTTTCCAACTGCCTCCTGGTAGAAAGCTAGCTAGAATGAGAAATGCAAGAAGGGGATAATCAAGTAAACTAGTAAATATTTTCTAAAAAAAGTTTGCTCATCATCATTTTTTTATCTAGTTTTTTTTATGTCGCTACGTCGCTGTCGCGCGAGTAAATTTACACTTCTAAATTCATTTCATCAAAGGAGAAGAACTGAACCGACCAGTGTATGATT